>NC_043004.1:67909901-67954901 GCF_006345805.1 Octopus sinensis
ACAGGACTTACTTTTTAAGCTTAGTAACTATTCTATTGGTCTCTTTTGAGAAATGCTAAGTTACAGGGATTTAAACGATTGGTGATGGTGTGACATACACAGATACAAAGACACATCCACAGATACATTCACACATATACACATACATATATGTGTGTATATATATATATATATATTACGCGACGGGCTTCTTGCAACTTCCGTATACAAAATCCACTCAATCCACTCACAGGGCTTTGGGCGGCCGTCACCTATGCTTGAATAAGCTCCCCTAAAGTGCCACGCACTGGAGCTATTTCTCTGTAGCCTTTTCAAAGTTTTGACTTAACTAAGAAGTCTGCTGCATTAATGATTGTAACGATGGAGGGACCCCAGAGTTGATGTTAGACCCGACTATCTTTATAGGCATAGTTTCTTCTAGATGTCCACAGATAAGATGATGCAAATTCGATTAGTCTCCTAGAGTAAAACATAGCGTTCATCGATAGTTTTGTGCATTCATCCCTGTAAATTATTTGTGTCTATGTTTATTGATAATGCAGCTATTTTCGTGCATATGTACTTTATATGTTAATTGAGATTGAAATTGATATTTTCTCATAATGTTGCTATGGTATTGTTCTGAGCTATGTTAGAAATATCAAAATGTTTACAAGATTTTCAAGCACTATTGTCAAGGACTGCGTGAGCTGGGGCATAGCGTAGCAACAATCCGGGCGAGCTTCATACAGTGATTGGTGACCATTTATTGGGAACATTTTTCTATAGGCGCAGGCGTAGCACTGTGGTAAGAAGCTTGCTTCTCAATTACATGGTTCAAGGTTCAGTCCCACTGGGTGTAACCTTGGGCAAGTGTCTTCTGCTGTATCCTCGGGCCGATTAAAGCTTTGTGAGTGAATTCAGTAGGCAGAAACTGCAAGAAGCCCGCCGTATATATATGTATATATATATATGTGTGTGTGTGTGTGTATGTGTGTGTGTGCGTGTGTGTGTGTGTGTTTGTATTTATGTGTGTGTCTTTGTGTCTGTGTTTGTCTCCCCATCATCGCTTGACAACCGATGTTGTTGTGTTCTCGTCCTTGCCACGTAGTGCTTCGTGTAAAGAGACTGATAGAATAAGTACTAGGCTTACGAAGAATAAGTTCTGGGGTCGATTTCTTCGACTAAAAACACCGGTGCTCCGGCATGGCTGCAGTGAATGACTGAAACAATTAAAATTATAAAAGAATAGAAAATATATGTTTTCTGAGGATATAATATGCGTTTAGACTTTGGAGATACAATTGGTTCGCTGCTTCGTAATTTCTTTATAATATATTATAGTTTGCAATCGAAAGCTAGAGGTCCAGATTTCTTTCATCGAACGAAATAAATTTAACATTAACGTGAAGTTGCTTACCGAGAGACTGCAACATTCAGAGGAAGAGTTAATCTGCAAGCGTGTAATTTCAACTACGCATGTCACTTGTTAAAGAATGTAATTTTGTAAAATGTTTCGTTTAACTATCGTAAGATTACAAATATTTACACTAAGATATCATAATAACAATAATTCATTAGCACGGTTAATGAATAGTCAGTACTACATTTATACCGCTAACTGAATAATAATTACCTTCAAATAAGTGAACCAATGCATAACCTAGTTATTGTTAGGAATCAAAATAAATTTGCAAAAATAATTTCAATCACTTCTAAAACTGAACTACATAAGCCGTTCTTAATATTATCAAATTAAAATAATCATTTTTCCTCTCAAAATAATTCGATTGAATGCCACTAAATAGGTTTTATTAATTTAAGTTTTTTTTAATTTCTTTCGACATCTATCTCTTTCACAATGTGAGAAGCGACAATTGATTGGAGACCTAATTTCTTTGAAATGCTACAGACAATATATATATTTCCATACCATCGCCAAAACATATATATATATATATATATATATATATATATATGCATGCATATAGCTAGGTAGACAAATGAGTTGAAGGATAGATAGATAGATAGATAGATAGATAGATAGATAGATAGATAGATAGATAGATAGATAGATAGATGCGATGGCGTAGCAGTGTGGGGAGGAGCTTGCTTCTCAACCACGAGATTCTTGGTACAGTCATGCTGCGTGAGTATGCGTATGTGCAGGTCTTTGACTTTGTATCGGAATATGTGTCCCATACTCGCTTGACGACCGCTATTGATGTATTCATATCCCCGTAACTGAGAGCTTCACAAAATACAGAATATATATATATATATATATATATATATATATATATATATATATATATATATATATATATGTATATATAATAAGGGTGGAAATTTGAATATTAATTTAATATCAAATTTATCTGTATTTTGTATTTTTTTATTTGTCTTGCTCGCCTACGTTCTGGCGTTTGCTAAATTTTCTCGAGAAAATTCCTTCCTTAGTGGTAAGACCATAGCGGAACTTCTAGCATAATGGATGTCCACTTACATGTAATCCCCCTTATATGTGTATATATGTATTATATATATGTATATATTGTTATATTTCGGAATGGTCATTTTGCCAGTTTAGCCAGTAAAAACACACGCACTATATATTTGGTGTTACTTTGCTTCAGTGTTATTTATTTTTTACATTAATCTTAATCTTATTTCGGCCAGAGTTCTTTTGTCACACTCCTGTGACCGCATCAGTGGTCCTTTGTTTTCTTCTTTCTTACTAACCATCAGCCATTTTGTATTTCTATTGTATGTCTTCATTTGCGCATGCTTATATCTCTATGTGCGTCTATGTTTATTTAGTGTGTGTGGGGGGAATAAGATTAAGATTAATGTAAAAAATAAATAACACTGAAGCAAAGTAACACCAAAAATATTGTGCGTGTGTTTTTATTGGCTAAACTGACAAAATGACCATTCCGAAATATAACAATATATATATATATATACATATATATATATATATATATATATATATATATATATATATATATATATATATATATATATATATATATATATAATATATATATATATATATATATATATATATATATATATATTATATATATATATATATATTATATATGGAGAGTTTACGCAAAAAACAAAAGACGAAGACAGGTGTTGTACAAAGCTAACAGATGTATAAGTATAACGCTCAGGAATAGAAAAATTCTTTTACGTTTCGAGTCTACGCTCTTCTATAGAAAGGGACACAGAAACAACAAGGAGAGAAAAATATGTTTAGTGGCTAACGATCTATATATATATATATATATATATGTGTGTGTGTGTGTGTGTGTGTGTTTGTGTGTATGTGTGTGTGTGTGTGTGTGACCATGCATTTTTATACATTTACTACAAGCACAGGTATTGCTAGAAATAAGAGTTAAACCACAAATAGCTGCGCAAAAGTACATTTAATTATACTGTCAGTGTAGATAAAGGACCTACGCTAGAACACTAGGTGGCACTGTTTCATGTTTACTGTAATTGTCAAGAGTGTGCGTCCATTGCTCCTAAAAGATATCCTCTGTGTTTGATTTTCAACAAGTAGTATTGCTCTCAGACATCAAATGAGTAAAGATAATATTAACAAAACAAAAAAAAAACACACACACAGAAAAAGTCCTGTGAAACACAGCTACCCAGGGTTTCCTTGCCGAAGTATTAATTTATTTGGCAATTTATCAGCTGGTAGAAACAGCGAGAAGGTTTTGTAAATGCGCATGCTCATTGGAACGTTGATGGCATCAAAGCTTGCGTCATGCTGTTACCATGTCGGCAATTATTGTTTTATTCCCATGCACTGTGCAAGTTTCCATTCAAAGAATATGGCGGAATTAACCCATTATAACTCCGCAAAAAGCAATATTGATTGAAAAGGATTCAAGCTATAATCATTTTGTATTGTTCGTACGCACGACCAACATCATATTATTAAATATCTCGTTTCTTCTTTAGCCTGTATGCTTTCAGTTGAGTAGAATTTTGCATACATTTCTTATTCATCCATTAGGCGTGGGAAGATTTTGTCATTAAATCTCTACCATATTCATCTGTGAGACAGATTCCTCATCAATGCACTCATTAAAATACTCGAGAAGCTTTCACTATATATGCTGGGAAAGGCGAGTAGTGAACTTATGGAAAAGTTCTTTTAATAACACGAAATACGACAGTATGTTCATATCATATGCTTAAAATTACGGATAAAAAAAATACAGATTGAATGAAATTTTGGTAAGCGTTACCTGCACAGGATAAAAAGTAATTATGAGTCACAATAGCAATCTTAAATCTATGATTATCATAAGCGAATCTAAAACTAGGTTATATACCTACGTTTTGAGAACAATGGAATGGCTTCGAATTTATTAAAATAAATGTCCATGAAGTGAAGTATGTTATGCTGAGTACATACCCCTCAAGCAAACCTCTTTGTAATGCTTGTGACTGCGTTACACATTCAAAAGCCTGTGCCATCATCCATGAAATGTAAATCGTCACGAAATCAACACGGAAAGTTTATATACACATAGCATCTCCTCACAGCGCCTGCTGAGTAATGTTATCCTTTACGTCCAAATATGTGCTCATCGATGGACCCGCAAGAAGATACATTTTAGACTCGTACAAAAATAACATATGTAGAATAAAAAAATGAATGAGTATTTGCGTTGCATAAATAATATTTTCAGGATTAAATGAAAAAGCAACAAACGGAAAATATGACATACCTGTGTGGGTATGTATATATATATATATATATATACATTTATATATATATCACGTGACAGGTCAGGGTATGAGATGTCACTACACATCGCTGGTCACAATATGCTTCGCGTTGTTTTAGCCTTGAAATGACGGCACCCCACTGGCTAAGCGAGCAGGCCTACAGAAGAAAGACCGAGAGAAAGTTGCGGCACAAACGTATAGCAGGGTTGGCCACCACCCCCTGCCGGAGCCTCCTGGAGCTTTTAGGTGTTGTTGATCAATAAACACTCACAACACCCGGTCTGGTAATCGAAAGCACGATCCTATAAACGCTAGCCCACTGCCCTAACCACTGCGCTATTGCACTTCCACACACACACTCACATAAATATATATATATATATATATACATACATACATACATACATACATACATACATACATACATACATACATACATACATACATACATACATACATACATAAAGAATATGTACACGAACTGGTACGCTGTATAAGTGCTAGAATTGGTCATCCGCTAGTTTCCAAGTTCACAGCTGAGGCCGGAGCTAGGGATTCGTATTAGGCATCCTTGTTAGCAGAAATATATTAGTGGAAAAGGACAACATAAACCAAGGCAGGACGAGTATCTCACGTCATTTAATTAGAGTAAGGTGAATTTGAAGTCTGATAGGTGTTTCTGGATATCTGAAGTGATAGGCTAGCATGTCTGTACACTGAGTATTCCGTCATCAGAGATAAGGTATGTACTAAGGTCCTGGACGGGGAAATTTACAGATTATAAGGAATAAAATAGAAGAATACAGATTTCTGTTTTATTCTTTATATTCTGTGAATCTCTCTGTCTAGAAATTTCATACATACTCACCTTGTCTCTGATGAGGGAATACTCAGTGTACGGTCATGCTAACCTATAATTCCCAGAAACAGCTGTAAGTCTTTAATTCATCTTACCCTCATTAAATTATTATAAATGACTTGAAATACTTTTCCCGCCTTGGTTTTTATTGTTCCTTTCTTCTAATGTGTGTGTGTATGTGTGTGTGTGTACACACGCTGCAAACACGCCCGTAAATTGGTAAATGAATGTGCTCTCTAAAGATTTTCCCTTTCTCACAGTTGAGATTACTTTCTAATTGCGTATTGCGTCCTGATTTGAACTATGGTTTTCACAGATCTGTACTGGACACATGAAACACGAATATATGTTGGTTCATGTGTGCGCGTATATGCTTACTTCCTCATGCGCGCTTGTGTTTGTATGTGTTTTGCGTGTTTGACGTTTGTGCGTGTGTCTACGTATGTCTGTGTGTGTATAGGTGTTTGTTTGTAGCTGTGTGTGTGTGTGTGTGAGTATGTGTGTGTATTCTGAACAAGGAAGAACTTACATATTCCAAATTGAGCTATTTTGTAGTCCGACAATTTGCGCAAATGCGGGATGGGGGGAAGTTACCCAAGGACCAGTTACAGGTGTTAAAACGGTGAGAGATGAATTATTTATGTCGCCTTTAGCGTATGATAGCACATTTTGAGATTAGACTAAAGCGATATTATCTGGCTGGAAAAAATATTTAAAAAGCCAGAACTGACACCAACGGATGTTGAATAAAAAAACAACGACTTCCAGAGAATAGAAAACCAAATTGAAATTCTTGTAACAGATTTAGTTCAGTGCAATGTCGTTTATGCTATCAGTCTACCATCGTCTACGAGTTAAATAATAACTGATATTGACTTTGTTCAAAGTACTTATTATGTGATAAAAAAAAAATTATTTCCGTTTTACATTTTTTTTTTGTCTGTTTGAAACGTTGATGTGCATGAAAATATTATTAGGGTGGGGAAACAAGGTGTCCATATGTGTAGAGAGTGTGAGAGGATAGCGTTAAATACAATTTAAATGGAAAGGCAATTACATTTTGTCTAGACGACGGAGTGATATTCATAATTGTTAAAGAACCAATAAAATACAAAAGACTTTCCTTGTGCTGCAGACTCACAGACGCAGAATAGATCAAGCCAATGCAAGAGTCTCCATATGGTTGCTCGTGATGCTAGATATAAGAACTAAATATCCATCTATTAACAATTTACCTTATACAAAAATGAAGTAGATGCAATTTATGATATAATACTATATATATGAGTGAAGGCTTGTACCCTATGTGTGTGGGTATTGTACTCGTGATCATAAGCAGTTGTTTTAGATTCCACAGCCAAATTGTAATTTGTGTTCTTGAGCGAAACTTCATTCACGTTGCTCACATCTACTTCATTTCACGTTGCTCACATCTACTCAACTGAAAATGAGTCACAGCAGTAGCAGCAGAGTACATTTGGTGACCGAACGGTGTACGAGTTTGAGCGACGTGTCCTAATCTCAGGAATCACGTTCAGTTCAAGGATTGTGAGTTTTTCGTCTTAAAACAGACCCAATTAAATGAGGAGGTGCTGAAAAGTTCCTGGCTTTGGGTAAAAGGAAATACAGGAGGATCAGTTAAATACGATTTCATTCAACATATTCCCCTCTCAGATTCACACACTTTTCGCAGCGGTCCTTCAATTTTTCTAAGCTCTGTAAACGAATTCGGAATGTGGGCCTCCAACCAGGTTTTCCGCAACACCTTTAAACTGAGGAATTTTTCAATACATTATGGAATAGAAGTATAAAGACAGCAGAAGGTTATGGCTAGATTGCATTTGACCATAGACTGAACTGAGGCCAGAATTTAGAATAGTGTCCAGCCAGTACATCAGTTGGGGCTGTAGAGCTAAGAAAGGACCATGACGAGGCTAATCCCTTAGAAAAAATTTGTAGTATAGTTGCAACCGGTATTCTAGTTGCTTCATCTTACCTCTCTGAACATAGTTCCACACACAACACTCTCCCTCGCTCTCTCTCTCACTCTATCTCTATCTATCTCTCTCACTCTCTCCTTCCACATCTCTCTCTTTCTTTCAATCCTTACCTCTCACAGATACACACCTATATATATGTACACACATGCACATATATCTTTGTATCTATCTATCTCGCTCTCTCTATATACATGCATATATATATATATATATGCATATATATATATATATATATAATATATATATATATATATATATATATATATATATACATAGGCATATACATGTATATATATATATGCATATATTTATGTATATATATATGCTTATACATATGCGTATGCACATACATGTATATATATATAAATATTCATATATATATGTATGGTGCATATATATATAATATATATATATATATATATATATGTATACATGTATGTATGTATGTAAGTATGTATGTACGCATGTATGTATGTATGTATGTATGTAAGTATGTATGTATGTATGTACGCATGTATGTATGTATGTATGTATGTATGTATGTATGTACGCATGTATGTATGTATGTATAAGGGGGTTATATTGTTCTTTTAAATTACATTTTTCACTGAGTGCTTTCCCCGTTCGCGAAGTAGCTAAAACTAAACACATTGCTGTAGTTTTCACGTTGCATCTTTACTTTTTCATTTCACTGTAAAGAGAAGCTGGTTGGCAGTTCTTCACTCTCCCTCAGACAGTTTCCATGAATATTCTCGTGAATTCAAGAAACAGGTCATAGCAAATTATTCGAGTATATTTACTTTCTATTTACTTTTTACGATTACTTTTGGAATTTAAATCGAAAATTAGATTTAATCTTAAATTAAATCTGCTATCCTAGAAATTCCTGTTTTTTTTTTTACATTTCTGTTTCTACAGTCTCCTAACACAGTTTTGTCTTTCCCTTATGCCGCAATTCCTACAACATCTGCGACGTCTATCACATGTACATGTATTAACATACTGAATATATTTAAAAGCATTCAAATTTCGCTTATGTACGTAGCTACTACTGGAAACATCACCATGTTATCAAGCTTCTGGATATAATCATGCGCAGCAAATAGGCGCTGGCATGGCTGCGTAGTTAAGAAGGGCGATTACCAGTCTAGTGGTTTAGGTTTCAGTCCCAACGCACTGCATCTTGGTCAAGTTCATTCTACTATATATACAGGTTGGTAAATATTTTGTGAATGAATTTGGTAGACAAATCCCGTCATATACGCATATATATATATATATATATATATATATATGCATGTATATATGAGTGTGTGTATGTATGTATGTATATATATATGTGTGTGAATGTGTGAGGTGTTGTATTTGTATCCTCACGAGCGCATTACAACCAGCGGTTTTGGTTTGCTTACATCCACCAGAATTAGCGGTTCGGTAAAAGAAACTAATAGGATAATCTACAAATATTTTACAAATAAATATTATTTGTTCGTCTGGGCTATTGAAGGTCGTGTCGCAGCATTACCACAATGCAATGTCTGGAACAATTATGCAATAAGGAATACGTGATCAAACACGGGACAAAAGGAAAATAATTCTCATTTTCGATAACATTTTCTCTATGAGGAAGTCGAAGACTTTTGCGATTGCATTTTCTAATATGTTATAGAGCGCTTCTATGGGTCAAGTCTGACCACGTTTCTGGACATATATTTGCGGGCCTGGAAAATCATATTGGTGGAAGAATGCTACCCATGGATGCAAGTTTTCTGTTTCGAAATTACTGGAAAATCATGTTGGTGAAAGAATGAAATTTACCCTTGCATGTAGGTCTTCTGTCTCCATATTACCCCTATGTGTAACCAAGGGAATAGCACCGACTTGACATAGTATAGATTACTTTATTAAATCATGCATGGCCGAACATAGAGGGGACAATACAATATAGCATTTTTCTTTTCAAAACCGATCAATGGGGATCGAAAACGCTTTGGGAAGTGTACACAAGGAGATAACAAGGTAATGTTTTAACAACAGAAATTCCCAAACAGGGGAAAAAATATAATACTGACTAGAGGTATCACTGGAAAGAAAAACTTATGAAAAAACCTCGGTTACCTCGGACAAATATGAGTGCAGAGCGCTTATTCTCTTCTTGCCTTATAGGATGATGCTCAATAGGTGTCTCTATCGCCGAAAACATTACAGTTAGGATGCAAAAAAAGTAGAGTAGACACTGCACAGTGTCATGCTCGTTAAAAAAAAATCCTATCTTGGTTTGGTATTTTTTCTTCAACCGCAAAATAGTGAAACGGAAAGCTAGTCTATCCAATATTTCAGTTACGAATGGAAAGTGCTAGTTGTAATATCGGTCGGCATTATATTAAACGCTCTAACGAGCTATCTCAGCCATTTCAATGAAGTGAGATGTGAAGGATTTATTATTTATAATTTCCCCCAATTTATCATTTGTGATTAGGAGTGAATAACCTTAATAAGCTCTATAATATCATTTGTGATATGAGGCATGGAGAGTTTTACTTTCCGGGCTCTAGCGCTCTGATGAGTGCCAAGAAGATATGAAAGACGCTAGTTTCATTGCCTTGACTTCGAATTACTGACATCTTCCTAAGTCTGTATCTATTTATACGAAGGTGAAGTGCTCGAACTGTTACATTCTGGTTCCCTTGTAGGGTTTGTATTCCACATTTCTAAGTTAACGTTTCACTCACAATTGATTGGTGAACGTTTATTTTCCTAACTTACTATAACAAAACTGGGATATGTTATATTTGATTTAATGACACCCATGCAGTTATTTCTAATATTGCAAATAACATGTTTATAATTTCATTGTGGATATTTTTATAACAATTTTATTTAGCGTCATTAAAATATTCACTGAATATTCACAGACATTAAAATCCATAATGCAAATATGCATGATTTGTAAAGTGATGAAGCCGGTCCGGCAAATTACCACTTTGTGCCTAATTTAAATAATGATTACTTATACGTTCCACATCACACATAGATTTTTAAAATGTGTGGCGAATCAGCGGTGAGAACTTCAAGAGAATCATCAATAATTCTCTGTCTGCGAGATATACTTACATCTGATTACATTTATTTACGTTCCACTGCGGAAATATCATGAAATGCAGGCTAACTATTTTAGATCTATCTTATAGTATCCATAGATGACGTGCATAAAATAACGCTTAAAGATTTAATCAAGCCTATGCCAAATGCATGATAATGAAATTTCTATGTCTCTGCTGTCTTATCATTAATATCTGACTAAATAAGAATTGCTGCCATGCTTTTCTCATAGTAATGCGATGATTGCTTTCTATCTGATGAGAGACAACTCAGAAATGAAACTTGTTGCAATTGTCTCCCTAATTATCCGTGTGCAAGGAGGTTAATAATATGTTTTTTTATTTTCTTCCATTGGTGTCATAAGCTTTATCAATATTGAATTTTCCTTTCCAAACATTTTGCAAGCGATTTCAAATTAAACGCTACCGGTTTCAACAAAGATAGTTTTATCTAACCAAGCTAAATAGCCTCTGATATTACAAATATGAGATCACCACGAATTGAAGGAATTTACTCCATACAGATATACTTAGGGTTAAGCAACAATTATATTATCATAATCAACAACAAGTCACCAGTAAATAATTACACATATTATAAATTCTAACTAGAGAATTATCAACAATCTGAATTAGAAAGGCTTCAAAATACGGAAGCACGTAAACACAACAATAAATGAATATAAGATATTAAAACGCGATCCAATTACTGGAAGTCCATTCTTAATAATCCATCCTGATATGGATACAATCTACACAACCGAAAGAATAATAACACAATTGTTCACGGTATTAAACATAGGTGTATGCATAATACACCTATGCATGAGCTGATTAGAAAGCATTTTAAAACAAAGAAGGCAATGTCGTCTGTCCAAATTATCGACAAGCGTCTGCGTTTGCAAATGACTAAGTAAGCTAAACTCTAGATAGTTGTCTTTTTTTATGCTTGCAATTACTTATGCGAGATCTAATGTGAGTGGCATTTATGTGGTTGAATGAGTTGATTAAAATAATGACCAAATTTCTCAGGAATCTCTAATAAAATCAATGGGCATCCCGAAATATAATAATATCTAATGTGGAAGTATTGAAACATAATCTGCGCTTTTCACTCACAGGAAAAAGAACTCGCCACATAGAAAACTGAAATATAAACCTAGGGTTCTCTCCCAGTGAGAAGAACATTTACCCCATCTCTCATCTCATGCTGACCATTCGCTCTCTCTCTCTCTCTCTCTCTGTTTCTCTCTTTCTCTCTCTCTCTCTCTCTCTTTTCTCTTACTCTATAAACAACCATAACAGCAGCAGGAGTTCCCTACCAATATTATATATACCCACACGCATTCCATAATTTTCTGCATTATATACTCACATAGAGGCGCTCAGATGCGCACATGTATTTAAGTGGCTGTCTGTTTATACAGGCAAATACAATTGTATAGGTACATATGCATGAGTGTTCGTTAGACATACATATATATACGTTTCTATATATACGTATTTATGTATTTATTATCCAATCACAGTAACATTTACTCTGCATGAAACAATGGAATGTCAGCTCCTCTTGCTAGTAATTCGACCCATTAGATAATTCTTCCACTCATTCTTTGAAAACAATTGTTTTACCCGGAAAAATTATCGTTGATATAATTTTCATAGATTACATGAGAAAATTCTACCCATAACTGGTCTACCACAAAACCTTTTCTGTGCGAGGTCTGATCAATAAGTATTTTGTCTGTTACGATAATAACGAAACTAAAGAACGCAGAGTACAGCCGCTTGGCAAAGATAGATGTTAAACTTTGTTGTCCATGTCCAATAAGTTTTAGCTCGCTTCTGCTGTTTACAGCAGTGCTCCGAAGGGAGTTGTGTAGCGTGTGATCGTCGCATTGACAATGACAGAGAAGGATGTCATGGCGATACCTGCTCAGAGGCCTACGCAAAGTTGCAGAAAGAGTATGGAGAGGAGTGTATATCCCGCACACAAGCGTACGATTGGTTCAGACGTTTCGAAAACGGCTGGAAAAATGTCGATATTGACGAACGTTCTGGATGACCCACAACCAGCAGAACTGAGAACAACATCGCATATGTGTGTGCAGCTGTGAGGGAAATCGTCAAATCCTCATCTGTAAGTTATCAGAAGATTTACACATTAGTTACGGTTCATTACACTACATTAATACTGAAGATTTGGGTATGAAACGCGCGTCCACCAAGTTTGTGCTAAAACTGCTTTCAACTCACAAAAATGACACTCGGGTGTCGACAACGAGGAAAAACTTTTGAAAACGTTGCGTAGGGCTCTTAGCAAGTATTGCGAAGCTTTTGGCAAAATTTCATGAAAATTCTCTACTCAACTTTCTTTGTCATTTTGAAGGCGTCGATCATACGCTACACACGTTCCTTCCAAGCAATGCTGCTTGAGAGTGGAAGTAAGCTAGAACATTAAAACTCAATGTGCATGCACAGCAGAGTTCAAGGTCAACCTGTGTCAAGCGGCTTCAGTCTGCATTCTTTAGCTTCATTATCATGGCAACACTCCGGAAATTTATTGATCAGACCTCGTATATATATATATATATCAATTCTGTGCACATAAAGAAGTGTAAAGTTTCTCATAAGATAATATGTTTATAGACATATATTAGCATAGGAAAATCATATAAAATTGCCATCGGTTATGATTTTTTTTTTGTTTAAGATAAAAGTACAAGGCAAACATCTTTTATATATACATATGTGGCGAACAAGTTATGAAAAGTATGAGTAACGTTCATCTCAATATATTTATATATTTATATGTAAGTGCACTTGCACTTAGGTTCCACGCGCGTACGTGCTCACACACAGACACACACAAAGATACACACACACATATATATTCTGTAAAAGATAATAATACTTTATAAGCTTAAAGCTTATGAGTGATAACCGTGTAATGACTAAAGAAAATAGTCGAATTTGGGGCATAGAAGCCCCAGAGGAAAGAACGCAGGGTTTCCACGGAAACCAATATTGCACTATTTTTATTAGTCATTACAAGCTGATCGCTTATAAGGTTTGAGCTTAAGAAATATTATTATTAGCATTTCCAGAATTGTAGATGTCGACACTGCTTACGAAAAACCATCGCATATTTATAAATGTGTATGTGTATGTGTGTGTGTGTGTGTGTTTGTGCGTGTATTTGTGTATGTGTGTATGTGTGTATGTGTGTATGTGTCCATAAGAATGTGTATATGTTTGTCAATATATAGATATGAGGTTAAGTCGGTGAGCTGGTTGAAACGTTAGTACGCCGACGAAATGCGTAGCCGTATTTCGTCTGCCGTTACGTTCTGAGTTCAAATTCCGCCGAAGTCGACTTTGCCTTTCATCCTTTCGGGGTCTATTAAATAAGTACCATTTACGTTCTGGGGTCGAAGTAATCGACTTAATCCGTTTGTCTGTCCTTGTTTGTCCCTTCTGTATTTAGCCCCTTGTGGGTAGTAAAGAAATAGGTATTTCATCTGCTGCTATGTTCTGAGTTCAAATTCCCCCGAGGTCGACTTTGCCTTTCAACTTTTCGGGGTCGATAAATTAAGTACCAGTTACGCACTGGTGTTGATATAATCGACTTAATCCATTTCTCTGTGCTTGTTTGTCCCCTCTGTGTTTAGCTCCTTGTGGGCAATAAAGAAATAAGAAATATGGCGGCGAGTTGACATAATTATTAAAACTCCAGGCAAATTCCCTTCGCAGCATTTCGTCAATCCTCACTTTCTGAGTTCAAAATCTGCCGAAGTCAACATTACCTTTCATGCGCTTGGCGGATCGATACAACATTTAACAGCTGAATGCATGAGTCCATATCATCGACTTATCTTGCTTCCCTGAAATTTGAAACCAATATACATGAATGTGAGTGTGATTGTGTGTGTGTATGCGAGGGAGAGAGAGAGAGAGAGAGGGGGGGGGTGTATATATATGATGGCAGCTCAGGAAATAATTTTATATTTGAAATCGACTTCATATTGAAAATATCAGTTCGATAAGTAGACCTTCGCGAAAGATTGATGTCACCGTTACTTCTTTCAACACACACACATACACACGCACACAAACACACGCACATACACACATCCATATATATATATATATATATATATATATACATATGTGTATATATATATATATAGGTGTATATATATATATGTATATATATATACGTTATATATGTGTATATATATGTATATATATATACGTTTATATATGTGTATATATATGCATATATATACATGTATATATATATGTATATATATATATATGCATATATATATGTACATGTATATATGTTTATATATATATATATATATATATATATATATATATATATTATATATATATATATATACATATATATATCGTTGTATATGCAAGATATAAATGTTGGTGCGTTGCTACAACAGGATCAGATAATAGAAGACAGTCTAAAATATCAGTCACTCAATGAAGATTCTAAAGGATGAACAAATATGGACATGACGAAGTGTTAGTCGTGGATACAGGAAACATGAAAGTGTAATTAATAACTATTATCCAATATAGTGCCCTTTCCTTGTCTACATAATATATACATATTTATATATATACATGTGTGTGTGTGTGTAAGTATATGTTTGTCTTTACATATAAAGGATTGCAGAAGGGGAGACGAAAGAGAGAGATAGGCTCACGCAGACACAGAGAGACAAAGAGATACAATGATACGATGAAATAGGAGAGATAATATAAAGGGATGCGAGAATGTTTGTTTAGCTAGATCCTCGGCGTTTATTATCGATAAGGTGTCAAAGAGTATAAATAGAGATGTTATTCGATACAGCTTTATTTCAAAGACGTGGAATTCATTGGTTCGTAACACCAATATCAAATAAATTGCAAAACTGATGACTTGTAATAAATTCTCAAAGAATCAAAACCCATTATGGTATCACCATGGTGAATGAAAGAGTAGAAACGTTGTTTTTCTTTCATACAGCCTTTTCTTTGTCTACGTTTTAGATGAAGAAATATAAAAGAACACACATATACAAACACACACGCACATATATGTATATATGTATATATATATGTATATACACACAGACATACATACCTATGTGTGTGTGTGGAATGTATAAATTATATGATAAAGAAATATAGAAAAGAATATAATAATGATTCAAACAAACACCAACAAATTATCTATCGATTGTATTTCTCTGTTTCTGTTATATATTTATTTATTTCTGTATTTTTGTGAGATTGTGTGTTATTTGATCATTGCAAACAGAAAATCTTTGAAAATGCCAATTTTTGAAGGAATTTCCTTTGTTGGAATTAAAGTATTTATTCTTTGCCAGCCATTCTTTCGTTTATGTCCTCTCTAACACTTCCTACCATTCAGCACCGCTCTTTCCTACTCACACTCTTCTTCTCTCTCTCTCTCTCTCTCTCTTCTCTCTCTCTCTCTCTTTCTTTCTTTCTTTCTTTTTGTCTTACTCTCCCCCTTTATTACCCATTTTATTTATTTATATATAAATATATATATATGAATGTGTGTGTGCCTCCTGTTTAATTTCTCTGTCTAAAACATCCCAGACAACTGGCTCGAAGAAAGAATCATACACTTATATTCGTGTATGTGATTAAGAGAAATAAAATATGTATTCGTGTATATATATATATGTATGTATGTATACATGTATTATGTTGATATATGTATATATATATATATATATATATATTATATATATATATATATATATATATTTGTATGTATGTATATGGAGAATTATAAAACTAAATATATATATATATATATATATATATATATATCCAATATGCGTATGTGTATATTTGCGTGTTTTATTTTATATATATATATATAGAGAGAGAGAGAGAGAGACACAGACAGAGAGAGACAGAGGCAGACAGACATACAGACAGACATACATAGACAGAGAGAGAGGGAGAGTGTGAGAGATAGATACTTAGATAAATCGATAGATAGATAGCCAAATGTATATGTGTGCATATACATGTAAATATATATATGTATGCGTGTTTCTGTGCGTGCGCGCATACATGTGCGTGAGTGTACATCCACGTGTGGATAAGTATGTGTTTGTGTATACACATAAAATATCGATGTGTACTTTCTGGAGGACACATTTCCGTTTCTCTTGTACTCTTGTAAAGATCTCTGTCGTTCTCCAGCATTCCTTTCTACGTAGTTCCCCTCTCACCCCTTCTGACTATATATATGTCTGCCTCTCTCGTCGTCCTCCGCATTCCTCTCTTTTCCCCCTCACTTAAATTTCTCCTGCCCTCTCTATCTCATTCTCTATCTATCTCCGGTTATTTCTGTCTTTTCTCCTATCTCTTTTCCTCTCCGTTCCTATTTCATTTTCTCCACTTCTGCCTACACTCCTGCTATCTTTTTCACTCCCTACATCCCTCCATTTGCTTCCAAATAGCTTCGTCCTCTCACATAGCCTTTTCACACAGAATCCCTTTCTGCATCTCATTAGCAATTTCTCAAACTTCCCGTCAAACTTCATTCACTCAACTCAAACCTCTCCTCTCCATATTTATATCATTCAATCATGTTCAGTTGTTTGTGTTGTTCTTCTTGTTATGGCTAATTGTTATTGTTGCATTGACTGTTAATAATTCCTTCTTCTCGTTGTTACCGTATACACAATTGCACACAAACACACACACACAACGTCACAAAGGTATTTGTGTATATATATATATATATATATATATATATATATTATATATATATATACATATATATAATTGTACATATACACGCACACACATATATATATATATTCATATATACACACATAGATTGTATATATATATATTATATTTATATATGTGTGTATATATATACATACACACGCCACTTAGATTTCTTCACTCTCGTCACATTTGTCTGTTGAGCAGACCTAGGATCAAAGGCTCACCATGTACGACAATCTCACGCTTCTCTCATTTAACATTGTGTATCGAGAACTAAAATTTCTCACTCCTTTTCTAAGGCAGTAGTGCACAATTCCACATATATCTGCCTGTTGTTTCAAGCATCTAGGGACCGTATATGAGTTTCGCCTATGGATGCACTGTCATTATTTTCGTTGTTGGTGGTCTTCCTATGTTATTTGGTGAAATGTTGCGCTTTTACTCTTTATTCTTTTCTCTCTTACTTGTTTCAGTCATTTGACTACGGCCATGCTGGAGCAGCGCCTTTAATCGTGCAACTCGACCCCGGGACTTATTCTTTGTAAGCCCAATACTTATTCTATCGCTCTCTTTTTGCCGAACCGCTAAGTGACGGGGACATAAACACACCGGCATCGGTTGTCAAGCGATGCTGGATGGGACAAACACAGGCACACAAACAAACACACACACACACACACATATATATTACTCTTTTACTCTTTTACTTGTTTCAGTCATTTGACTGCGGCCATGCTGGAGCACCGCCTTTAGTCGAGGAAATCGACCCGGGGACTTATTCTTTGTAAGCCCAGTACTTAATCTATCGGTCTCTTTTGCCGAACCGCTAATGACGGGGACGTAAACACACCAGCATCGGTTGTCAAGCAATGCTAGGGGGACAAACACAGACACACAAACATACACACGCACACATATACATATATACATATATACGACGGGCTTCTTTCAGTTTCCGTCTACCGAATCCACTCACAAGGCTTTGGTCGGTCCGAGGCAATAGTAGAAGACACCTGAACAAGGTGCCACGCAGTGGGACTGAACCCGGAACCATGTGGTTGGGAAGCAAGCTTCTTACCACACACCCACGCCTACACCAATATGCATATATATATATATATATATATATATATATATATATATATATATATATATATTATATATATATATATATATAATATATATATATAATATATATATATATATATATATACATACATATACACATATACACATATACGACGGGCTTCTTTCACAAGGCTTTGGTTGGCCCGAGGCTATAGTAGAAGGCACTTAGCCAAGGTGCCACGCAGTGGAACTGAACCCGGCTGGTAAGCAAGCTACTTTATTTTATTTTATCAAATTTGCCATAAAGATTGGGTAGCTTTGCGGGCTGGACAAACACATTAATGAATGAAAATGAAATAAAATGAATAAACCCAACACCCGCCGATCGGATATTTTAAAAATCAATATGAGGTTTCAAACCTCTTACAAGAAGGAGGCACTAAAACCTCTTACTTAACATGTTTTTTTTAAAACACAAAATTGAGGTTATAAGCCACTACAAATGATACGATAAGATGAGGTTTCAAACCCAATATATCCATCATTATATTCAATGCTGCTTGAGCTCCTGTATCCCGCCATTTCCCATGCCTCACTTATGCAGGACATGTAAGTCATGTAAGGGCCACCCGGCAATATACGACACTCCTCCCCATATCCTTTCCCACGAGGGAAACCTACTTACCATACAGCCACTTACCATATTTTGAATTATATATATATACTTACCATACAGCCACTCCCGCGCTTTCTCTTTTATATCTAATTTTTTGTGTGTGGGGTTATATACATTCTTTTTTATATTTGCTGTTTTCATGATGACGTTGGTAGCTGTTGCTTCTGTTCTGGTGTCTGTCGCTCCTTAGTTACGTTTGTGTTGTTATTTGTGTTGGCTACTACGCATGCGTGAATGCAAGAACGTTTATTGGTTTGCGGGTTGTTGCCTATAGATGTCGCTGCATTTTATTTGTTACCATTGTCCTTGTGTTTGCCGTTGTTGATGATGATGATGATGATCATGTTGCTCTTCTCCTTGTTAATGTCGCTGTTTTTCCGCTTGCTGTTATCCATGCTGTTGTTGTTGTTATATTGTTGTTGTTTTTTTTGTTGTTGTTATTGTTGTTGTTATTGTTGCTGTTGTTGCTGTTGTTGTTGTTGTTGTTGTTGTTGTTTAATTCTACTTGATGTCTTCGAGAAGATTGTAGTGGTTGCGATTATCATTGCTGATGAGGTTGTTGGTGATTTTCTATTATTGATGCTGTTGTTGTTGTTGTTGTTGATGTCAAAGATTTTGCCGTTGTTTTTGTTGTTCTTGTTGCTATTCTCATTGACGATAATGTTCTTGTTTATGGCGGCGATTCATTCTCATTGATGTTGATGTT
This sequence comes from Octopus sinensis, assembly GCF_006345805.1. Lineage (NCBI taxonomy): Eukaryota > Metazoa > Mollusca > Cephalopoda > Octopoda > Octopodidae > Octopus > Octopus sinensis. The sequence continues at coordinate 67,929,841 of NC_043004.1, forward strand.
CTTGATGTTGGAGTAGCTACTGATGTTCATACGTTTCTGATGTTGATACTGTTGTTGCCTGAAGTGTGTGATGTTACTATTTTGTCATTGTTGTTGCTGTTGCTAAGATTATTACTCTCTCCCCATACCCTCTCTCTTTCTGTCTGTCTCTCTCCCTCTCTCTCTCCCTCTCTCTCTCTCTCTCTCTCTCTCTCTCTCTCTCTCTCGTTCTCGTTTTTCTAATAATACATTCTAGTGTTTTGATCTGTTTTCAGAATTATTCGTTTCTATTTGTTCAAAAACCGAAAATCAATTTAAATGTCTGCAACATCTATTCTTTTCGCCCTAGATGTTATGCGCAATTCTATATACTCTTTCATATCCTCCACGCCTCTAATCCGTAAATAAAATGGTTGATTCTATTATTATCCATCTTCGCACAATTATAATATATCTTTTATTATATTACATTTTCAGCTTTTCCTTCTATTTTATTATATTTTATAATATATTGGCACTTTGATTAATCATTCTGCTAACCCAAATTTACATATTTAGAATACATAATAATGATTCCTCTTACAAATGCACACGTCCTCTCATGTATGCGTGTATTCATTATATACATATGTATCTGTCTCTCCCTCTCTCTCTCTCTATTTCTGAATATATCTTCATCTAAATATATTGATATACACGCAAATATATATATATATAATATGTATATATATACATTATGTATATATATATATATATATACATACATGATATATATATATATATAATATATTATATGTTATGATATATAATATAATATTATTTATATATACATATATATATATATATATATATATATATATATATAATATATATATATATATATATATTATATATATATATATATTATATATATATATATATATATTATATATATATATATATATATATATATATAATATATACAATTCAAAATAATATTCTATTTATAACCATTTATGTGTGTGTAGTAATAAATATGCAATAAATATGCTGTTTCATACACGTAAAATACATTTGGATGTACAGATATTCATATTATTATAGAAATAAATTTAACCCAAGCACGGCCAGAGGAAGAATGGGGATGCTTATAAGTAGCAATATTTTAAATGTTGTTTTTTTATTGTTTAAATTATTCCGTGTAATTACCGATAATTTTGCAGGCCTGTTGTTTTTGAAGTTGCAGTTGCTGATCTGCAATATAATCTTACGCACGCTGACTTATTATAGAGGCTTAGGAACGAGGATCTTAATCCATTTTAGTAATACACTCACGATATTTCCATTATGTATGAATCATCACAGAGCCATGTCAACTTAACTTATTAAGAAAGACGCGTACAAAGGCGGCAGGGCTGGCGGAGACGTTAGCACGCCGGGTGAAATGGGTAGCCGTATTTCGTCTGCCGTTACGTTCTGAGTTCAAATTCCGCCGAGGTCGACTTTGCCTTCCATCCTTTCGGGGTCGATTAAATAACTACCAGTTACGCACTAGGGTCAATATAATCGACTTAATCCGTTTGTCTGTCCTTGTTTGTCTCCTCTGTGTTTAGCCCCTTGTGGTTAGTAAAGAAATAGGTATTACGTTTGCCGTTACGTTCTGAGATCAAATTCCGCCGAGGTCGACTTTGCCTTCCCTCCTTTCGGGGTCGATTAAATAACTACCAGTTACGCACTGGGGTCAATATAATCGACTTAATCCGTTTGTCTGTCCTTGTTTGTCTCCTCTGTGTTTAGCCCCTTGTGGTTAGTAAAGAAATAGGTATTACGTTTGCCGTTACGTTCTGAGTTCAAATTCCGCCGAGGTCGACATTGCCTTCCATCCTTTCAGGGTCGATTAAATAACTACCAGTTACGCACTGGGGTCAATGCTTTTGGTAAGCAAACTACTTACGGCACAACCACTGCTGCGCCTATATACACATATATATATGTGTGTGTGTTTGTGTGTGTCATCGTTCGGCATTCACGTTCGACATTTACACACACACACACACACGCAGTAGAATGCATAAATGCATAATATATGTTGCTGCGGAAACCAAAGTATCTTGAGTTATGGCACTAACAATTTGGAAAAAGAACGGAACTGTTAGCGCATTGTAGTCATACAGCTAAGTACATTTTAGATGAATATCAGCCTCCTTCAATTTCCTTTTGCTACGGAAGAAGAATTGGTTTTGAAATGTTTAATTCATATGTTGTATTAATATGAATTTTAGCATGTGTAAATGGATGACCATGTTTGGGGTATGCATATATATTCACATGTTCATATGTAAGTATACGTACATACATACATATATATTTATATATATATGTGTGTGTGTGTGTGTGTAGTAGTAGTAGTAGTAGTAGTAGTAGTAGTAGTAGTAGTAGTAGTAGTAGTGAAGACACATACACACACATATATATATAGTATTACATTTATGTATCTGGACGACTGTAAGCAAAACGCACCTGCGCATACATAGTTATTCTTTTCAAAAATGTTAATTAAATGGTTGAAATAAAATTATTACTTAAAATATTACTTCAAATTTTTTCTGAAACAATGGTTTTATGAGGCAAGTGCTTACAAAGACATCGCTCTTATGAAGTGTAAGACGATTAGAGTATTGCCATTAGAAGCAGAAATGAAAAAGGAAACGTGAGCTCGAAGCAGTGTCCTCCGTAAGGATTATAAAATTCAGAGATCCATTGGTATTATCGCTGATGAGGAAATTCTTACAATATATGTGTAAATAGCCATGATAGATCGCTAGCCACTAAGCCTTTTCTATCATCTTTTTCTGTTTATTTCTGTGTTCCTCTCCGTCAAAGAGCTTAGGCTCGAAGCGTGAAAGACTTTCTCACTTCCCACATCAGTTTGTTGTTTACACACCCGTCTTCGTCTTTTACCTTTTGTAAATTCTCACTGTATATTTATCTTTTATTTATTCTTTTATCTACTTTACCACTGACTCCTTGACCACTCCCCTAAGTATGATATTTTTGCGCTATGCCTACCCCCAAAAAAGTCCCCCCACCACCCCTTTAAACCTGACTAAATGTATAAATGCCAAAACTATTCTTGTTAACTAGCTTCCTGATGATTTCTCTTGAATGAAACAGTTCTAGTCCTGTAGAAGCTCCTTCTATATAATAAATATATATATATATATATACACACAAACCTGATAGCAGCACTGAATGCTTAGTAGGCATGACCTCCAGGAATGCATACGGATGCTCTCCTTACGTTTCTCGCACATCGGTTATCTTCTTACATTTGCGACAAACGATCATCAGTATTTCGCTTGCCCTTAGTTTACATATCCTTATTTTACTTCCTTTTACGCACATCTCATGCTCCTTCTCGTTCCCCATCTCTCCCCGCACAATTTACTCCACGTAAGACTTACACCTATTTCGATTTTCATGTCATTACACTAACACTCGGTATTATATAATTTTATCTCTCAACATCGAAAGGCAAGTAATTTCTAAGCCATATTTTTTCTAAAAATATGGCTTTTCTTTTAGTTGAATGAAATTCAACATATACATATACTTCGTTTACAATTAATGAAGTTAATTGAAAATCCATATTATATTCGCAGTTAGTGATATCGCTGATAATATTGCAATTCTTGCTGCGTATATAGATGAGGACAACAATTTGTTATCTGTAATTATCTTAATATTTAATTTAGTTATTCACGCTTTTATCGGTAGTGTATGAAAAAAATGCATACATATTTACGTACATATATTCTTCCGTAGCTATGTATCTATGTGTGCGTGCGTTTATGTGTATAAAACAAAACTGTCCGACGATTGAGAACGTGAAACTCTGTGTATCAGATTTTGTGATCTCTTTGCTGCTCTATTATATATATATATATATATGGCGACTGAGATGTATCTATACCTATATTGAGAGACATTTAAATATATACATATCTATAAATGCGCGCGTACATATGTGCGTGTGTGTGTGTCTGTGTGTATGTGTATGTGTGTGTGTGTGTGTGTGTGTGTGTGTGTGTGTGTGTGTGTGTGTGTGTGTGTGTGTGTGTGTGTGTCTACATGTACGTGTATTTATAGATAAACAAGCTTAGAAATCTAAAATATATGCAAAGTAATGAAAAGCGTTGGTTTTATTTAAGCATTTGCTATGAAATATTAAATAGGTTTAAGATCACCACTGGTGACCGGCACATTTTCATATTGCTCTAACAGCAAAATATCAGTGATTATTGCATGGTACGCTTCGAAATCGACGACTACCCAGCAAAGAGGTTATGGTCTAAACGTTTCCCATCGATTCTCTCCGGCTTGGCAGGCTCCAAAAGCGCCGATAATCACGCCGACATGGTCATTTATTTCTATGTGTCTACATATGCGTGTCGATGGTATTTTCTGACACAGTATGATAGTGCTTAATTCTTCCCCAATCGATCTCCCAAATATATTTCACATATTTCTATGTAGCATACATCTAAGTTAGCGGGAAGAGTAGATACCACTAGGGGAACATCGCTCTTCAGCTAGCTTCCACTCTAGGGCAACGGGTATAAACTGAATATCTTTAGAAAAAAATCTTTATTTATAAGTGTACATGTGTACATATGTATGTAGACAATATATGTTTGAGTAAGTGTCTATAGACCCACATACACATTCATGCGAATAATTTTGCTATTCTTAGCACTTTTATTGAGTAGGCCATGAGTCACTAGGTCACTGTGATGGATCAGCAAACAAGATTATTATATACAAAACAGATATGGAGATGGAGTTGTTAATGCTCGCATGTATATGTGCGCGTGTGAATGTTTTCCTTGTATTTATATACGGGTGTGTGTGTGTAGTTTTGTGTGTCTGCGTATGTATTCGTGTGTGTGTACAGTTGGTTCCTTAAAGTGTTCTATCGTAGTCGATAAAATACTAGAGCGCCTTGTGATATTCTAGCTAGAGTTTTGAAGTGGTTTTTATCTATAGAAAAAAAAATGGGGAATCAATATTTCTGTCATTCAATGAATGTATACTATACTTCTGCCAATCTCAGTATTGTTTATTTCTGATATTGGCTCATAGCCATTAATTTCCACGAAAAAGAATGGGGCAAACACAAACTATTAAATATTGAGAGTACACATTTTATTGATACCCAAACCGCAACACGAAAATCAAGTTTTGATCCCTGTGAGATTTGAAATCAGAACATCAAAATGGTATAATTCGAAATATTGCAAGGCATTTGATCCAGTATTCCCACTGATTCTGCTATTCTCTGCGTAACGTTCTTTCTACACCCTCGGGGGAGCGATTTTGTAGGATTATAAGCTTGCCAGTATGTTCTTTGTGCCTTTGAGCACTGAATTCAGATTCTACCACTAACAACTTTACCTTTGATCGTTTCAGGGTTGATAAAATAAATACACGTCGAGTACCGGGGACGATGTAGTCAACTGACAACTTCTCCCGCTATTTCAGGATTTGTGTCTCTAAATGGCAGTAATGCGACCATCTCGCGCAATCATCAGCATGTCGGACCAAACTCTTAACGGTATTTCTTCTCACTTTTAAAATGTATTTGTTTCAGTCATCGGAGTGCGGAAATGCTGGAGAACTGCTTTGAAGGTTTCTTTTTTATAAATAGGCCACAAAACTTGCTTGTTTTTAAAGACTGGTACTTGTCTTATTCATCTCTTTCTGCCGAACCACTAAGTTATGAGCACATAAACAAAACAAAATCGGTTGTTAAGCGGTTAAAGAACAAATACAGACATACACATGCACACGCGCACACGCATGCACAAACACACAAACACGAAACACACATACACAAGCACAAAAACGCACAAACACACACAAGCATACACACAAACACACAAACACATACACAAACACGCAAGCACACATAAAAGAACACGCAAAGACACTCACACATATATAGCCAGTGCAGATCAACCCAAGACCAGGTACTTGGAAAGTGATCTTGTCAGCTATACACTCATCTCCATATTGAAGAAACTGTGAATCTAGATTGAGTGATATTGTCTTGTGAACGGTAGTCCGGAAGAAAAAAAAGAGACGTGGGTTCAATGATGATAAACATTCGATCATACATCTCCTGATTCAGGGCACCCCTAAAATCTATGGCTGCCTGTTGAAAATAGAGGGAACACAGTAGCACGTACCATGCATTTGTTAATGGTTTTAGGTTTCTGTGCATTTGAGAGTAGACAGAGATTCCCTCTCGTTCGCAGAACTTTGACTACCCTTTGCCAGATAGCTGAACCAAAACTCTGCTAATGCACATTTCAAAATGGAGCATTTTGGTAAAAACGGTCACAATGTGCTACTTGGTCCACTAATCCAATTTATGAACATGAAACCAGGGAAATTCAGTAGTTGTCCCCACGCTGTCCATCAAGGTCGCAACGGTTTAAACAATAATCTTCACAATTTATAACGTGTAAGGACACCAAAAAGCATTTTTTATATCTAACTTAACGTGGATGCATTGTGAGAGTGCCTCCGCGTTATTTACTTTGAGAGAATCTCTCACATAGGTGCACGGTGCTTAAAAGCATACACAGTTATATCAGTGCCAGACATAAACATGTGCGCTTTACACATCGTACGTCCATATGAGAGTCCCAGTTAGGATAAATAAATATTCAGCACTACAACAGTTCATGTACGTTAACCTGGTTATGAAGATCGCCTTTTCGTATTAATACTGCTGTTGTCGCTAATAGCTTTGTGTTGTATACGGATATGTTTTAGATTTAAGTTTGAGTTGAAAATTATTTATCGAAATACTTGTCCATCTGATATGAAAGATATAACGAGAGAAAATAAACAATATAGATTTTATGTTCATGACGCGAGAAAGATTCTGCTTCGAATCGTTGGATATATCAATCTATTTTAATGTTATGAAACCAATAAGAAAACGTAGTTAAAGCGTAGCTGATATCAAACCAAGAGAAGAGCTATTGAGTGCTAGAAATAAGCCAAATCTCCATCAGATCATATCCTACTTTACTGAGGAAAGGAAGAATTAATTTTCTAATACAGTTCTATATAAACTAATGTTTATTTAAAGGGAGATAGTCGCACTTGAAACACATTTCGGTGTAGTTACTAGAACTTACTTTGAGTTTAAATGCAAGAGGACCACCATCATATAAAGGATATCAAATGATTGAAGGAACCTTTATACGTGTGATTGACTTTCGACAATTAGTTGCCAAAACCCCATCAAACCACACACTACGGCTTTAAAAAAGGAACAGTACATTAAGCCATGTATTCCTATATACATTGTACTAACATTGAGTTCAAAGCGGTTTACCACATATGCAAATCTTTTGAGGGTAATTCTGTTCGATCAGTCATTATACGAGTCTGAAGATAATAAAGATCAAGATGTGGATGAGGAATTCCAACCACGTTTCGTGTTTCGCTACCTCAACAGCTCCTTTATAGGATACAGTGGCTAAGGACATCATGAGGAGAAACCACATCCGTTGTCGGCCCCTATCTCTCAATCATTTTCGACGTGTCGCTCCCCTCCTGATTCGGAGGTGTCTTCAGCTCTGGAGATGAGTGCGTTCTTTTCCTTTTGTTCTGGCTTTCTGTTGTTTGGTTTCCTCGATGCAGCGTCAACCAATGTCAGCGGACGAATGGTCACCCTGACAAATTACTCTCCAAATACTCGCCGGCCCACCTGTCAAGCAGCAAAGCTGTTTCAGTGCCAGCCGGCTCCACCTAGCGACGCTATTTCCCAATCGGCATATTATGGCTTTCATATCAATTCGGGACTTCTCGTTTCAGCCATATATAGAAGATGGTTTTGTCGACTGCCTCCTGTATCCTCTTTATTAGTTTTCTCAGTACTGAGCTTTCCAGCTCCCAGGATTCCTTCCATCTTTCGCCTGTCTCGTATACTTTATTTGAAGGCTTGTTCTTATTTCCTTTTCCCTGCTTCTTGGAGTATATTCTTTCGTATTTTTCCATTTTTGGGTATTTTCCCCTATTATATCCCTCGATCTTCATGAGTGCTGCGCTTATGACACCGAGGACTTGGTTATGATGCCACGTGTATCTGACTAGATCTAGCCTGCAGTTTGATAGATCATGTCTCACCGTCGCTTTCTCACCGCATCTACATTTATTTATCGTTTTAATGTTCCACCAGATTAAATAGGTCGATGAAAGCAAAACGTCGAAGGATCAGGAAGGATGCTATTGCTTGTTCTCAAGCCCAATTTTTTCTTCCATGAGATTCTGCGACTGACCACATATTCGGATGTTCTTAGCATCTTTACTGTCCTCCACGCTCCCTGCCTTATATTCTTCGACGATTAAACGTATCGGTAGTTGCAGCACAGATTTTCCATATCGCCCAGTTGTATTCAACAGTTTTGGAAGACCAAGCAATTCTCAAATAAACATATTGCATCTTTGTTCCATACTTTCTACTCCACTCGAGGTTATTTCATACATTTTCAATGGCTACATTATCCTTGACTACAGTCCAAATTGCAATATCCAATATTTGAATTTCCCTGGTAATGTTGTTCTGTCGATTGCCTGCATTCCCTGCTCCACGTTCCACTAAATTGTGTGTTTCTTTGCTTTGCTTTTTATCAGTTAATAAATCCCGGTATCATCTACCGAGACTTTTTACTGGTTATTCTTTCACCGTTGGTATGTCTTCGCCTGCTATCCATAACTTCCCTTCCTTTTAAACTCCTTTCATGAATGCCACACTTCGAGATTTCTTTGCTTTAAATTTCATTCGTCCAACCACCCTAACAAGGGTTAAATGAAATTTTGCTTCGAATATGTCTGTATATAGTTGCTGAACCTCATTTTCTTTTATGATTTAGATGAGACCTGACAGCCACTTAATGGAGTAAAATGTGCAGAACAAGATGTCACCCGTATTTACACGTCATTTGTGACAAATGTCACAGTAACATATCCAGTAACCATATCAGTAGCCAACTTATTGAAGGAATGGTGATACACACACACAGTCACACAAAGTCACACACACACACAGAAACACACGCGCAGACACACACACACATATAGATGCACACAAAAACACCAATATAAATGATTATTATGAGACATCGGCAGGGTTATCAGAGTAAACTTGACTGAAAGACAGTTCAAGTAGTTGAAGAATGCTGACAAAAGGCCATAATCCTATGGTAGCCGCATGGTTAAGGAGATACATTCTCACCTCTTCTACCTCCTGTTATACCTCGAGATTTATACATATGTATGTATATATATATATATATATATATATATATATAGAAAGAAAGATAGATAAATAGATAGATAGATAGATAGATAGATAGATAACTAGATAGATAGATAGATAGATAGACAGATAGATAGATAGATAGATAGATAGATACATACATACATACATACGTACATACATACATACATACATACATACATACATACATATAGATAGAAAGATTGATAGATATACAGATAGAGATAAATATGTTTTTGCGTATATACATATGTGCATGTGTATGTATATGAGACACACATAAACAGACATGCACACACACACACACACACACACACACACCATTACATTGATAAACGTTGCCATGTGATAAATTCTCTTCGTAGTCCCCTAGCTTTGTTATCGGTTCTATTTGTGGTATCCTCGCATCTTTCTAGCCATGGCAGACAGATATTTTGTGGATGGCTGCCTTAAGGCGTCGCCATAAACACACATGTGCGTGCTTTACTGCATTTACCAAGAGCCTAGTTTAATTTGTCATTTTCTTTTAAACTGTTTAGTTATTCCAGTTTCTGTAGTTATTGAAATAAGCAATCTTCTTAATATTAACTTATCTAACATTTTGAAGGTGCTTGTACGAATGATTGGAAGATAAGAGGAAGGAATTTATCCATGAGTGATCCACTAAAAACCTCTGCTTCATCACTACTATGGTCACCAATAGGCAGCGATTTGAAATTTTAGTGTAACGCTTTAAACCCCACAAGGTTTATAACATGTACAAGGTTCATTGAAAACCTCGGAAATGTCATTGCATTTATGGTCATTTGAGAAATATAAAAGTTTTCTTGGTTTAAGGCGGAAACATATGATTTGAGGGATATATGGCTGCTATTTCTTGTAGGTGGATAGCCAGCACCTAGATTCTGCATCGTTGGCTCGTACGAACGTGACGTTCCATTTATTGGTTTAAGGATGTATTTGCATTAAAATACACATAAGCCACCCGCAATCATTATCCATTAAGCAAGACAAATTAAGTTCCTAAATCTTTTGAAACAGGAATTTACCCATTTCCTTTCCAAGTGGAATCCTATAAAAATATTCCTTCATAACATGTGTCTCTTCTCCTCGTTTCTCACAGATTCTGAACTAAGTTATCATGACGCCAGAGAATTATATCTCTGTCCATTTGATTATTGATGCTTCCCAATTTATTTATTAATGCCAACTTTATCTTCAATACATTTTCGCATTTCTATAAAATATTCATAACAATTTCACCCAGTATTAACTGTGATTTATTCAGTGAATCCTTCAATTTGCACTGAATGTATACAGACCCAGATGAAGATGGCGGGGTATTGATTAAGCATACGCTGAGAATCGATTAATACCAAACTATCTCCCATTTATCGAAAGCTGAAACACTAATTCCTATTGCTTTCTTTGACACCATATCGAAATTGATGAAAAGTATCTGCATACAGGTCATAGTTATTTGTTTGTGAAGAAATTATTAAGACAACTCAACAACCAAACTGATGAAAATATTTTCTTTCGTTTGTGAGTGTCTTGTTACAGAGCTCCCCGCTGAAATGCATTCTGACAGCTAGCTCTATATCCTAAAATTGAAGGATATTCTTTGTTGATTTTGTGATAAAACAGTATTGGCTACAATTACCAGAATTATAAGTCTGAGTATGATTAGTTGAATATATTTGAATTTAGATGTTCCTATAGTAAGTTTTCAATCAACTTGGCATCGTCGATTTATATAAGTAATTGTATGGAACGGCGTCACTAAAAACTCCACTGTTTATTACATTTTCGAAAGCATCTAATTTACTTCGTTGACGTGGCAGACATCTTCGTATTTCTCAGTCGTACGTGCAACGTATGATCTAGAGAATGGTTGAAGAGATCCAAACAATTTGGTTAAATGCAAAGCGATGCCTTTACAACGGTGGCTTCATTCTACCACATCCTTTCGAAATTATATTAGAAGATTATATTAAAATGTAAGATGAAATTTATATTTCAATGTAACGTTCGAAACAGAATGAAACCTTATACAATGGAAAGTAATTCAGTAAACCATAAAGATGGAATAACATCAAAAGTGAATTCAATACCCAGGAAGGAAGCTAGTTTTCAATTGTCATTATTAATGAGGAGACGGATACTGTGTTCGTAGTGTGAAAGAGATTGAATTTTCACAAACCAATTTCCAGCAATCGTTATTGGTCTGTTATGAAATGGAATCTCGAGTATTATACACATGTATATATATATATTATATATATATATATATATATATATATATATATATATATATATATATATATATATATATATATGTGTGTGTGTGTATGTATGTATGTTTGTATGTATGTATATTGTTTCTAGAGTAAAAGCTGCCCGATTGCAACCCAAGTGTGAAAAGGTTAATAAATTGACATGAAAATGTTCAGTAACTAGAAGCGTCATAAAGTTAAATAAATTGGTAATTGTAATCCTGTAAAATGTCTCCTATTCAAGATGAATATTGGCAATATGCGAACAAATATCAGTGAATGAAGTGAACAGACCGTAAGATGAACCTAATCAAATATATCAGGAATTGTTGCAGATTCACAAGTTTTAGTGAAAATGTCGGTGGATGTCTTTGCAATATATTGTTTCATTGCCCGGCTAGAATTAAACACGCTTCTTCGTATGTCGACGTCGATGAGAAGGAGAAGAAGATGAAGAAGAAGAAGAAGAAGAAGAAGAAGAAGAGAAGAAGAAGAAGAGAAAGAAGGAGGAGGAGGAGGAGAAGAAGAAGAAGAAGAAGAAGAAGAAGAAGAAGAAGAAGAAGAAGAAGAAGAAGAAGAAGAAGAAGGGAGTGGCAGTAATAACATAGATGAAAATAACAGTCACAATGTCATAATATCACGCACATTTTGTTGTGCCTGATGTGCCCTTATCCGGTGGGTAGTCATGATCAGTATTTTAGACCGGCGAAATCGTCTAAGTGTTTTGTCCAGTGTGCTTAACAATGCTTCTCACCTCACCACCTTGATATCATTATTGTTACTTTTAAAGTCTGTGAGCTGACAGAATCGTTAGCTAGCCAGAGAAAATGTTTAGCGATATTCCCTCTTTCTTTGTGTTCTGAGTTCAAATTCCGCCGAGGGTGCCTTTCATCCTCTCCCAGTGGACAAAATCAGTACCGAATGAGTACTGGGGTAGTTCTATTCGACTTAGTCCTGGACCCGAAACTGCTGCCGTGTGCCAAAACTTGAAACAATTATTATTATCATTCAGTAGTTTTATTTTTATAGCGTGCTTTCACTACACTACCGAGCGCAGCTCTGTGTGCCTTGGGTATGTGCTGTGATTTGTTGTGGTGCTCTGATGGTTACTGTATTGAAAGTGTTCTGCGTAGGATGTGTACAGTGCCTAGTAGTGCAATTTTCTTTATGTTATATGTGTTTGTAAGTCCTGGTGTTTTTGTTATGTATTTGTCTGAATATTTTTTATCATGCCTAATGCACCTACTATGATAGGAATTGTTTCTGTTTTTAGTTTCCACATTCTAGTTACCTCTATTTCCAGGTCTTTGTATTTTGAAAGTTTTTCCATTTCTTTTAGAGACACGTTGTCATCTGCTGGTATTGATACACCAATTAGAAAGCATTTTTTCTTCATGATCTCTGACAACTATATCTGGTCTGTTGGCCTTAATTTCTCTATCTGTGTGTATCGGCATATTCCAGAGCATGTTTGCTTTCTCGTTTTCTGTGACCTTTTCTGGTGTGTGCCTATACCATCTTTTTTCTGATGTTATTCCATAATGTTGGCATAGCTTCCAGTGTATGTAGGTCCCAACTCTCTCGTGTCTGTGAATATATTCCTTCTTAGCCTGGACTGGGCAGCCAGAGATAATATGATTTATTGTTTCTTGTCCATTTCCACATATTCTGCAGTTATTTGTTATCTTTCTTTTCATTGCATGTGTTTGGTAATTTCTGGTGGGGAGGCTTTGGTCTTGTGCTGCAATTAAAAATCCCTCTGTCTCTGCTTTGAGTCCTCAGCTTCTCAACCACTGCTGGGACTTTCTTTGTTTATTTCTTTTACATTTAGTTTAGTCCAGTACTTGCCATGAAGGGGCTTTTCTTGCCATCGCTTTATCATGTCCGTTGCTGTTCTAGTTTTAGTTTTGATTTCATTTGCTTTATAGCTTTTGCTGTGTTTTCTTCTTCTTTTTCTTTTTCTTTTTCTTCTTCTTCTTCTTCTTCTTCTTCTTCTTCTTCTTCTTCTTCTTCTTCTTCTTCTTCTTCTCCTCCTCCTGCTCCTGCTCCTCCTCCTTCTTCTTCTTCTTCTTCTTCTTCTTCTTCTTCTTCTTCTTCTCTTCTTCTCTTCTTCTTCTTCTTCTTCTACATATTTATTAGGTGCTGATTTCTTGTTTGTATTTGTCAGCTTCCTTAAATACTGAGAACAATATTATTACTATTATTATTATTATTATATTATTATTATCATATTATTATTATTATTATTATTATTATTATTATTATTATATTATTATTATTATTATTGTTGTTGTTGTTGTTGTTGATGATGATGATGATGATGTTGTTATTTTTATTACTATCAACTGATTGGAAGTGTTATCATACACCTTGTTTTGTCTTGGTATAAAAGATGGGCGACAGAAAATATTCTGCTCAATAAAAATTTGTTTATCAGTTGTTTGACCTTAACCAGTTGAGCATGCCCCTTAGTGGCTGACGATATGATCATCTCTGATCACGAGCAGAATTAATGGGTGGGCTCATAGTAGCCATTGTTGAGAGGAATTTTTTGGTGTTTTATTGCTTGGACTAGTAACTAAAGAAAGCAGCTCGCTACAAACAGGATGATGTAAAATTGCAGACTTAATATTTTAGAATAAAAATATCAATATAGCTTTGCAAGATTAGGGATGCGATAACTGTAGGAATAACTGTATGAATTGTCGTGAAAAAAAGTAAAATCAGTAGCAGCGCCAACAACGACAACAGAGCAGAAGCAGCAACAACAGTGGAGGCGCACTGGCGCAGTGGTTGAGGCAGCGAACTCGCGGTTTCGATTCCCAAACCGAGTATTGTGAGTTTTTATTGAGCAAAAACACCTAAACTCCACGAGGCTCTCGCTCACTCTTTCTTCCTACTTCTGCCACTCAGGCGTAGACAGAATTAACAAATTCTTTAAGCAGGCGTAGACAGGGACAATCATCAAGAAAGGGTAGTTTGCCGTGGAAAGGGCAATTAGAACAGAATCAGGGAGGATCATTTCGACATTAGTAATAGAAATGAATAGAACTGAGAGAATCTAAGATAGATAGATAGATATATAGATAGATAGATAGATAGATAGATAGATAGAATAGATAGATAGATATAGATAGATAGATAGAAAGAGATAGATAGATAGATATATAGATATTAGAATAGATAGATAGATGATAGATAGATAGATAGATAGATAGATAGATAGATAGATAGATAGATGCTTAATTACATATATACATACAGTAATCCCTCGATTATCACTGGTGTTACGTTCCAAACCCCACCGCGATAGTTGAAAATCCACTAAGTAGAACCAGTACTGTACTGTATATATATATATATATATATATCTTAGTTTTGTAATTCGTGTATATTTATTTTAATATAACTACAAAACAACACCGCACACTCGCCTCTCGAGTCTCGTTTACCATACAGCATATGGTGGCAAATGTTTTATTGATCCGAAAAGATACAATGTAAATTCTACCCCGGCAGTATTTGAACACGAAACACATAACTGGAAGAGATGCCCCAAGCATATCGTTCTTCTTTCTAATGATTCTACGACTTCTAACAATTTCAAGGCCTTAACTCATAACGATAATGAAGTCGCTGTTTCCATGGATTGTTGCAGATGTTACGTGGTCGCTTATGATAACAAAATCACAACTCCAAGATACAACAGGTGAAGTGTTGTCTAAAATCTATTGATATATTCTGTTTTACATTATAGCCTGAAACAAAGCACTTTTGATTTATCACTAGATTTCCATCATATGTATATATATATATATATATATATTTATATTATATATATATATATATATATTATATATTATATATATTATATATATATATATATATAATATATATATATATATATATATATATAAGGAAGTATGTATGTATATATATTTCAGAGAGAGAGAGAGATACATCAGCCATTGCATATTTGTATTACATATATATATATATATATATATATAGATATATGATTAATTTTATAGAAGGAGCTTCTACGGGACTAGAACTGTTTCATTCAAAAGAAATCATCAGGAAGCTAGATGAGAAGAGTAGTTTTGGCATTTATACATTTAGGCATGTTTAAAGGGGTGGTGGTGGGGGACTTTTTTGGGGTAGGCATGGCGCAAACTATCATTCTTAGGGGAGTGGTCTAAGGAATCGTTGGTAAAGTAGATAAAAGAATAAATAAAAGAATAAAAGAATAAATAGAAAAATAGAGTTTTAGGTAAATCAGGAGACTCTCACTTATACATATACATATACATATATATATATACATACATATATATATATATATATGTATATATATACACACACATGTACATATACACATACACACACACACATACACATATGTATACATATACATACATACATATACACACATATACATACATACACATATACATATATACACATACACATACATTACACATACACATACACCCATATACACATGTACATATGTACCCATATACATGTATCTACGTACACGCCCATACCCATACTCATACATACACTTATATATGTCTACACACATATATATATTAAAGGTGATATACACCCCCATACACACACGCTCCCATATCCATATATATATATATATATATATATACATACACATATATTTACACCCCCACATACACACATATATATACATACATACACATACATACCTATATATATATATTATATATATATATATATATATATATGCGTGTGTGTATGTATGCATGTATGCATATATGTATGTATGTAAATGTAAGAGTATGCATGTATGTATATATGTATGTATGCATGTATGCATATATGTATGTATGTAAATGTAAGAGTACGCATGCATGTATATATGTATGTATTTATGTATGGGTATAAATATATATGTATGTATGTATGTGTGCAGGTATGTATGAATGTATGTGTGTGTGTGTGGATGGATTGATGGACGATTGATGGATACAAAGATTAATATATATGCATACAGTTTAATGGCAAAAGTCAAGATCACACAAGGCGGGAAGACAAACCTCTTCAGGGTTACACACAACGCCTCACTGAAATGCTTTCAATTCAACCACAAAAACTGGACTCCCCTGCCTCGCGTTGCCTCGCGAAATCCAGAGCCAACCCCTTGCATGCATTCCCAGACGACAACCAGCGTCCGACCTACAGCAGAAAATTCCGAGAACCACGCATCGGGATCACCGGCCACAGACTGAAGCACTGTGACTCATCGTTTTCTACCATGTCTTTCCGAGTCATCTTCGACAAAGAGGAACGAACTTTAGTATTATATAGACTTACATATATAATATATATAATATATTATATATTCTATATATACATATAATTACCTTCCTTTTATTGCATATTTATCTTAGATCATATGCATATAATATATATACATATATATATATATATATATATTATATATAATATATACATAGATAGATATATATAGATATATATATATATATATATATATATATATATATAATATATATATATGCGCATACAATTCATATGTAAAATGTGTATATGGAACTGTATGTCTTTTTTTGTGCCTGGGTTTGTGTGCTTCTGTACCTTTCATATCCATTCCAAACCACGTTGCAGTGTTGTCAGCATTTTATCTGATAATCCTGACGTCTTGTATTCATTTATCTTTAAACAGATATCTGCAGTCTTAACGTGACAAACAAAAATAAATAAAAACGAATTTAGAATGAAATTAAAGTCAAAAACTATATTGCTATGAAAAACATTTCTTTCCGAGTTGGAGACTAACCATTTTTGTTCTAAAACATTCCATGTACAAATGCCAAAATCTATTTTATTGACAGGCAATTTATCTGATGTGTAAATGAAGGTTTCTTTAAGCGTTACGTATGTGCGTATATACGCAATGCTTTCGCAGAGTTATTTGTTTCTGTCATTCAGATAACTTTGTGTCATTCAGCTCATTCAATTAAGATCCTTTCAGAGGAAAAAAAATATGCTAGATACATGAAGGGGCGTGCGTTAAAGCAGTTTTCCGGAAAAAAAAGCTCCTCTTAAAATCACTCCATTTTAGCATCCTAAATAGATTTTACTGACAACTCAGTAACGTCCAAGTATATATTTACTTCGTTGTTGAACAGTTTCGGTGAAATGTTGGACAGCACTTAAAAAGTTTCTTCAGTGTGGATATGTGTACAGAAACTATAAAAATAAGAAGAATTTTGGCACAGCTACATTCCAATCTTTCTTTTGTTTTTTTGGGTTTTTTTTAGATCTATCGTGCGACCTATCAAACGTAATATAACAGATAGTGCTCGATTTAAGTCTTAAACTTATGCCATATACTCCAAGCAAAAATCCAACTGGGATATGTTACTAAGGCAACATGGTAAGAAATTTTAGTGAGAAATATGTATTTTTTAAAATAAAAATAGACAAAATAAAGAAAAATTATTTATGATAGATGAAAAAATCTTGAAATCTATGTGTGTGAGTTTGTGCATGTGCGTGGGGCGTGTCTGTGTGTGTGTATGTGTGTATGTGTGTGTGTGTGTGCATGTGTGTATATGCATATATATATATATGTATGTATGCATGTATTTGAAAAAGATATTGAAAAATATTAAAAAAATTTTCATATGAATGTGTATACATGTGTGGATATATATGTCTGTGTGCGCGCATTTATAAATATATATATTTTACGATATACATATGTGTATGTGTAAATACATGTGTATGAGTTGTGTATGAATGCACGTATGTATATCTACATACAAAGACATGAATATATATATATATATATACACATAAATGCACAGACACACTGAGACACACGTCGATATATATGTATGTATATATAGATCTAGTGTCGGTCTTTTAACTTTTTTAAATTTATATTAGCTTTCCCATCACATACTATTTAGGATTTATGAATCATTAAAACACACCGCCGGCAACCGCACGATATGCAATGTAAACCAACCATTACAGCTATGTTCAAACATCAGTTAAATATATATGTGGGGATAAGGCATATTAGCTTTTCGGAATCAGAAATATTAAAGGTACTTGTTGTGTAATGGCTGTTCAACAATGGTTGAAACATAGAAAGACGAGGCCCTTTATTTATTTTTATTACGAGGTGAGTACAATATGCATTCTCATCCTCTATTTGTTTCAGTCATGTGACTGCTGCCATGCTGTAACACCGACTGTACTCAAAAGAAATCAACCAAGGACTTCTTCTTTGTAAGCTTAGTACTTATTCTATCGGTCTGTTTTGCCGAAACGCTAAGTTACGATGGGGTAAATGCACCAACATCGGTTGTGGAGGGACAACCTCAGATACACACACACACACATACACACACACACATATATATATATATATATATATATATATATATATACATATATAAACACAACGGGTTCCTTTCAGTTTACGTCTACCAAATCTACTCACAAGGCTTTGGTCGTCCCAAAGATATAGTAAAAGACACTTACTCAAGGTGGCACGCAGTGGGACTGAACACGGAACCATGTTGTTGGGAAGCATTCTTCTTACCACACAGCAACGCCTGTTTAAATTTCTGTAACAAAGGTCATTTTAATGCTTCTAATTAATCATAGTATAAACATAGTGCAAAAGCCATTTTATCCGTTTAATATCATACAAAAACTGTGTGACTCAGGTTTAAACTTTCATGGAAACTATAACACATATAACAAAAATTTATCGTTAAAATTCTTCGTGTTGGTAAAACCACAATATAGCGAATGGAGTACGTATTTATGAAATAAACTGCTTCAGCATTTTCCATTCCATCATTTTATGTTCCTCTGCACTTGACATAGAAAGGTTTAATTTGACCGAGGCGTAGATTTCCACTTCTAGATAGTCACACCTGTTTAATCAAGTTAAAACACAAATTGTTTAACGTTAATATTAGTGTAAAGAATAAGGCGTCGTGCTGGCAGAATCGTTAGCACGCCGGGCAAAATTTCAAACGGTATTTCGTCCGTCTTTACGTTCTGAGTTCAAATGATGCCGGAATCGATCACATTTTCGGGGTCAATAAAATTAGTACCAGTTAATTGGAAAGTCGATGAAATTCCTCGAAATTGCTGGCCTTGTGCCAAAATTTGGAAATGATATTCCTGTCAAGAATTTCTATGAAATAGCATAAGACTGTTCATAATCATTATCAACTGAAATTGTCTACAGAGCATCGGATTTCATCGGTCCTATTTAATAGTTATACATAACAAAGGTTTGTTTTTATTTTCCCTCGACAAGAACAATTTTTTCAGCACTGTCAATGAAGCTATCGGATAATGTCCTCGATTTCTAATCTCTGAAATCTCTCTCTCAAATCCAGATTGGACTTATGTGTTTCTTTCTGTGGCGCTCAATCCGATCGTTAAGCATACTCGAGCAGTTAAGTTTGCTCAAGTGATCATTATGTTCTTACATCAATAATGTGTTTCCAGTGGCCTCTTGAGGTGCACGTTCAATCGTAGATAAAAGCTATGTTCATTAAATGTAAGCTTGAAAACGAGCTTATCAACTCTGAGCATACAAAACTACCGGATCTAAATATACCCAAATACAAATCCGCTATGTATTCTCCCTGATGTACTGTGCAATTACTTCATATTGAGTCATTATCATATTTAGTAAAAAAAAACCTTCATATAAATAACAAAGATATTTGTTAGACATATGCCTCTTTGTTTAAATGGTCAACTAGCGATCATTGGTACTCGATTCCCAGCTGAAGAGCCACTTCCAGAAAATCATCACGATGGAGATACTGTAACGATAGGCACGTTCTTGTATAACAGTAAAAGAAGATTTACGATATATGTGTGTGTGCGTGAGTGTGTGTGTCTGTGGGCGTGCGTGCGTGTATAGGTATGTATATATGTATATACATGTATGTGTGTGTGTGTATGTATATGTATATATTATCAATAATAATATAGGGTACAATTAATCAATCAATTGATAATTAATCATCTTAACAAGTATTTCAGTATGTTCAAAGAACCTGTATCGGTAAACTTATACAAACATTTTTTATATTCATAAACATAATTATAATTAGGGTTCAGCTAAATTGCTTCACCACATACTGAATTTTAGGAATAGCATTTAAATCCTATTCTACTACCACATGCCTGTGTCAGTTGAGATTATTGCTATCTGGGAGATATCTTATGGTAGTAGAATAGTATTTAACTGCTATTTCCAAATTTCAGCGTGTAGGGAAGCAATTTTGCTAAACCCAAATTATAATTATGTTTATAATTCTCTTTTTTTTTTCTCTTTTCTCTTTTACTTGTTTCAGTCATTTGACTGCGGCCATGCTGGAGCACTGCCTTTAGTCGAGCAAATCGACCCCAGGACTTATTCTTTGTAAGCCCAGTACTTATTCTATCGGTGTCTTTTGACGAACCGCTAAGTGACGGGGACGTAAACAAACCAGCATCGGTTTCAAGCAATGCTAGGGGGACAAACACAAACACACACACACGCATATACATATACATATATACGACAGGCTTCTTTCAGTTTCCGTCTACCAAATCCACTCACAAGGCATTGGTCGGCCCGGGGCTATAGTAGAAGACACTTGCCCAAGATGCCACGCAGTGGGACTGAACCCGGAACCATGTGGTTGGTTAGCAAGCTACTTACCACACAGCCACTCCTGCGCCATTATTAAAAAATTATTTAAAAAATTTATATATGTATATATACAATCAATTCAGGTAAAGAAAGAATTCAAATAAACGGACGAAAAACGAAAAGAAGGAAAGAAAACGAAGAAAAGTGAGGACCTGCGCAAAAAGTGTATTAGCTTAAGGCTCGGTGAAAGGAGAGAGATTAACGTTTTGATCATAGCTCCTGGTCGGAAGGGAGAAAAGGAAAAGTTCAAAGAATGAGAAGAAATCGACAGCGAGCAACATGTGGTTACATTGCTCTTTAAATATATACAAATTACACATGAATACACTATGCATGCATATACGTATGTATAACTATGTGTATTTTAATGCGTGTATATGAATACATGCAAACACACACATTCCTGCATTTTGGAATTCAGGTTTTATGACCCGATGGAAACATTTAATGCCAAGTACATTCGTCTGCATCTGTAAGTCTACAATAGTCGAAGTGTATGTTTTTATTTCTATGTCTCTATCTTTCATTTCAGATAATCATCTGTGTTCTCCCTCCTCCTTTTCTCACTCACTCACTCATTCACTCACTCTTTGTAAATATATATGACAAGTATATGAAATGGCAGATATAGGCATTGAAACGAAAATATATGCGGGGACTCATCTACACACTTATGCACGCGAACACACACACATATATGCATATGTACAATAACCTTAGCATTGAAGTGTTCCATAAGGCCATAAGACCTAAATCCAAAAATACAACAATTGAATTATAGTATCAATTCAGTAACAGAATTCAATTAAGTAAAACAGCATCGAACCATATAATGACATTGAAATTGACTGCAATATATTGACAGATCTTTCGCTGGACAATAGCGTGTATACGAGCCTATACGTGGGTATATATATATATATATATATATATATATATATATATATTATATATATATATATATATATATATATATATATATATATATATATATATATATATATATACATATATATATATATATATGCATGTGTATAAGTGCGTGTGTGCGCATGTGTATGTATGTTCTTGTAAGTCGTAGGAAAAGTTTTATATTTATGTATATAATTATACGAAAGTGCACTGAAAGGGTCCAGGCTTTAGAGGCATCAAAAAATTCTTGGTTGGAAGCCCAACTTTCCGTAGTCTTTAACATGGCTTAGAATACATATAGGACTTCTGTAATAAGTGTGAGAATCTGAGAGGGGAAATGATGTCGAATAAAATCATAATTAATTGATCCTCCTATATTTTTTTTTTATCCGAAGCCAGTTCAGTTCTATCTTTATATATATCACCATCCTTGTTTAAGTATATTTAACGAAACAATTATGTTTCCATAGGTGAATTATTCGAACTCCAAAGGATCCCTCTCAACACATGCCTATGATGCTCCTACTCGTAATCAGAGATGCACATATCATCAGCCACTAAGTGACATGCTCAACGAGTTACGGTCAAATAATTAACAAGCAAATATGTGGTATTGAGCAGAATATTTGCTGTAGCCCATCTTTTATACCAAGGCAAAACAATGTAACTAATAACACTTCCTATCAGTTAAGATGGGAAGCCACTAGAGCCACTGCCTGGTACAGCATCAGGGCATTTATTATCATTATTAATATTATTATTGTTGCTGTTGCTGTTCTTGTTGTTCAGGTCACTGCTTGGAATGGAACTCGGAATCGTAGGGTTAGTAGCCCGAGCTCTTAACCACTACGGCATATGACGTAGTGGGCATATGGCATACTGGTTACTAACCCCAAAATTCCGAGTTCCATTCCAAACTATGACCTGAGCAATAATAATAATAATAATAATAATAATAATAATAATAATAATAATATTCACAGACATGACAGAGTTGGAACCTACATACATTGGAAGCTATGCCAACATTATGGAATGACAACAGAAAAAAGATGGTATAGGCACACACCAGAAAAGGTCACAGAAAACGAGAAAGCAACCATACTCTGGGATATGCCGATACACACAGATAGAGAAATAAAGGCCAACAGGCCAGATATAGTTGTCAGCGATCATGAAGAAAAAAATGCTTTCTAATTGATGTATCAATACCGGCAGATGACAACGTGTCTCTAAAAGAAATGGAGAAACCTCAAAATACAAAGACCTGGAAATAGAGGTAACCAGAATGGAATCTGAAAACAGAAACAATTCCTATCATAGTAGGTGCATTAGGCATGATAAAAAATATTCAGACAAATACATAACAAAAACACCAGGACTTACAAACACATATAACATACAGAAAATTGCACTACTAGGCACTGCACACATCCTACGCAGAACACGTTCCATACAATAACCATCAGAGCATCACAACAAATCACAGCACATACCCAAGGCACACAGAGCTGCGCTCGGTAGTGAAGTGAAAGCACGCTATAAAAATAAAACTACTGAATAATAATAATAATAATAATAATAATAATAATAATAATAATAATAATAATAATAATAATAGCCACAGATTTGCTTTTCAGTTGTTTGACCGTAACCAGTTGAGCATGTCCCTTAGTGGCTGACGATATGTGCATCTCTGATCACGAGCAGAAGTAGTGGGGGAGCATCATAGCCATGTGTTGAGAGGGAGTCTTTGGGATTTGAATAATTCACCTCTGGAAACATGGGTGGTTCTTTCAACATCGTTAAACAACCCTTATTCAGGGACCTTTTGAGCGGGATGGGCTACTCAACCTGAGGAAAATTCTAACTGGGCCCCACCTGCAAGGTCATGTGCTGTTTATCTTGATATGAGATCACCATGTCGCGCACATATGGTTGTGATGCATGTGCCTGGTGTACCCTTATCAGACGGGTAGTCATGATGGGTATATTGGGCTTCGTATATTTTACCCCAGTGTCACTTTGATGGCATGCACTAATCTCTCACACAATAATAATAATAGTAATAACATCGAAAAGTACCAGGTTCGAAATTTCCCCAAGATACCTGAAGAAGGATGCAGGGTATATCAGCCGAAACGCTGTGTTAACAACAAACAAGATGAGGACAAATATCCGTCGGTAATAATGTAAATAAAATCCTGTGGAAATTTTATAGTTTTTATGACATCCCGAGCATCTTAGGACATCAGTGAGATTTCCAGAAGCGGAAGTGAAATTGGATTTATTTTTGAAATGTTACCTTTTTTAAAATTGAATTTTGAACCTTCTAAAATATTGCAACCTGTTCCGCAGTTAGGACAACCACATTCTTTTACTCTTAGGCCCGTTATCTTCTAGAATAATTTAGCTTTTTATGTCTTTTTATGAATTTCCTTCACTTTGGGGTCCTTATGGAGCATTGGGAGACATGCAGGAAGTAGAAAGACACCGTTAATTTTCAAAATCTTCTATTTGATATTCATTGGTTGAAGGAGAGGCTTACTTATAGCTGCTTGTCCATAATGCCCAGATATGTAACACATGTTCTTGGACTAACTTGTTGCTGTTTTGCAATGTCAGAAGCCTTTGAACAAAGTTCTTTTTCCATAATTCTCTTCAAACAGTGAAGCTTCCTTTCCAACGGCCCAGGTCGGCCGGGACGCGTATCTGTTGATTGTTTTCCTTGGCTTTTGAATTTCACTATAATTCTATTAACAGTAGCAAGAGGAATTTGAAAATTTTCGGCAATTTTTCGATGGCTAGGACCAGC
>NC_043004.1:67959901-67964901 GCF_006345805.1 Octopus sinensis
TTAGTCATCTGTTAAGTCACAACAAGGACCTCAGAGATAATACTTTCCTCAAGATCTGCACTGTGCCCAGTAAGGCTTCTTTTTGCAAAACATCAATCTTGCATGGGATTTCCAGTTGCTTTGGGAAGTCTTGAAGTTTCAATGGGGTTCGGCCCAACGCTCCGGTCCCCACTAGTATCACTTTTGCATTACCCACTCGCATTCCATACAATCTTGCCATTTCCAATTTCATTTCGGAGTAGTTGGTGGGGTTTTTTTAACTTCTTTACTCACAACATTCACCATTTAAGTACCTATCCTCGAGATACGTACTTGATTGGAACAGTATTTGTCGATCCCGCTGTGATGAAATGCAAAGCTGACCTTGAGGTCTGAATTCTGGCTATTCTGCTTAAGTCAACTTTACTTTGGTTTCTATAAATATCCAATAAAATGAATTATTAACCTACTACTGAGAACAATGGAATCGACCGACTTTATCACTCTATATTTGATGGATTTGTACCTAAGTCAGAAACATCTATGCTTTATTTTTTCCGAACGTTTTTCTAAATTCAAACACCGCCAACGTCAACTATGCTTTTCCTTACACTAGAATCAAAGACAAGTACCTAGTCTTTCGGGTGATGGCATCGACTAATCCCTCCTCCTCAAAAATGCTTCTTTGTTGCTTTTATTATTTTTCTTGGATTGTGGATGGTAGAATCGTAGCACATCGGGCAATATATAGCTTGTATACTAAATTAGATCTTTTTCCGTTATGAGTTGGAATTGCTTTCATTTTGAGCGCTCAGGGGTGGGAAATTGGCATCGACTTAATATACAACATCAGTGAAATATAGAGATTACATAGAGTTGAACACTGTAGATCTCAAACAGCCAGAAAGTTTGTTATGCACTATATACGGATTCAGGAAGGAATGTTAAATGAATTTTGGTTTGCGAAATGTTACCTAGGTAATTTTGAAGAGAGGAAAATTAATTAAAGCCACTAATAACAAGTCAGATAACGAAGTAGAGATAAGAGGATTAAACCAAATACCTAGAAATTAATTATCTAGAAAGACTGGAGCGCATGCCGATGAAAGAAAAGGTTACAAATAGATATTATAGGCGCATTAGATTAATCCTTAAAACTGAGCTAAATGTCAAAAATAGCATTACTCTGTTTCAGTTAATATGTTAAAGTTATGCTATTCTGAACGTGGAGCTAAGTGAATTAGCAAGATCAAATAGGAAAACAAGGAAAGTAATAACTGCAGTTAGAACACAGTAACCACAAACAGACAAAGATAGATTACGTTCACTCTGAACACTGAGAAATTTCTAATAGCTATTGCCAGACTACAAATGTCTTTAGCGGTGGAAAAAAGTATAAACTAATATAAATATATATAAATACTTAAAAGTAAACTATAATTCCGCCGATAAAGAATGAGAGATAGAAAGAGAGAGGCTGTCAGATATAAGACAGAGGTGAAGATTAAGAATGGGGTGGATGGAAGGAAGCTAAATTGTGCATCCAACGGTTACGGTTTGGCAATTTGTATCGTGGTTTTGGTATTCTTTTTTCGGTGCTTCAACAGTCGCGAAAGTCACCCTCTTGGCTCCCCTCTAGAATGTGACAGTTGGATTTGTGGAGCGTTTTACCAAAACTCTGTCACATTGTATTACAAGTGAATAGCCGGAAACAACGTGAAACGGAGTTTATTGCTGAAAAACACAATGCACAGTTCGATCCAGGGATTGAACACAAGATTTTTATATCGTTAGCCCAACATCCTCAGCAAAGAATCAGTAGGATACAAGTGACAGTTCCAATAGAGTTGGCAAAAGTTATGAAGTAATTGGCTTTTCTTCACAACAACTAGAAAACCATGAAAGAAGGACAGCATGGCCGGAGGGAAAAAAACCACAGGGCTTATGGATGTGGGAATGTCACGAGGAATAGGTTTAATGAAAATAGTTTCTTACTACAGTATGCCTAAATTATGATGAAATATATTGATTTATTTAATGAATTGAAATCATTAAGCTTTCTATGACATATGTCTCCAATATTCTGTTTCAATTCAAGCAAATGGAAAGCTACACAGCCGCTTGTGCAAAGGTAATCGCATATCTATATTTTCGAAAACAGCAATGGGAAAGGTCAATGATAAATAGAATCATTAATAAATAGCTTTTTTAAGACGCATTAAATGGAGTTTTTTAATTATAATTATTTTTATTAATTTTTATCTTATTATTATTTTTAAAGCGGCGTAGTGGCAGGGTCGATGGCGCATCGAACAAAATGCTTAGAGGTATTCTTCTGAGTCTTTAGGTTCTGATTTCAAATTCTGCAAAGATGACGATATTTTAATTTGTGGGATGGAGGTGACAATAGAATAAGCATCAGCTGATCGACTGAGAAGAAAAGAAAGAAGAACGGAAAGAGGACTAAGATAAACAACAACAATAAGGATAAAATGTATAACATAATGATTTATACTTCATCTCGTTCTTCAAACTACGAGCTTATTAGGTAAACTACGTTAAAATTATGCGTCATACTTATTTTCGGGGGCCAAACCACATCTGGCCAACCCATCTCTCTCTCTCTCGCTCTCTCTCTCTCTATATATCTATCTATCTATCTATCTATCTATCTATCTACCCCTCTCTACCTCTCTCTTTATCCCTCTCTGTTTTTCTTCTTCCTCTCTACCTGTGGCGCATTCTGGATATTCCCTGCGAAATGGGACGGGTGTATGAAAGAGGTATAGTGGATTCGCGACTATACCGCCATTAAAAACAGAAAGAATATATCCATTCTAAAAGTACATGGCAATAGTCTACGTAGTCCGTAGCAGATGCACAAAAAGGAAGGTTGGTCATTGCTGGAACGCCTTTCATCATAGAGATGATAGGGTGGTTTGATCTGTACTGCTTTGAAGCTAACGTTAACAAGGAAAACAATTAGGATAAAATATACACCTGAAACAATAAGGAAGAATAAGAAAACAAAAAATATATAATCAATAGATAAGGATAGCCATTATTGGTCATTTTACTAGAATTTCTATAGCTCGCCTTTAGCTATATTGCTCTTGATTGTTATACTGTTTCAGACTGGTTGTATAATCAATTTCAATGGACGGTCATTAAGCATTCATGTAAATAGTTTGTTAAGCTCTGGCCAGGTACGATACTATGATGGGCCCTTTAAGAGTAAGAATAGATAGCTGTATGATAGGAATATCTGTTACAGACTGACGCGTATAAATGGCCTCTAAATATATAATGCACTCAGGCCTGTGCAAGGATTCGTTTGTGCACACGTGTGCGTTTATGTGTATGTAGGAGGACTGAACTAAATTCTGGTTGTCGTTGGCAACCGGTGACTTTGTAACCTATATTCTCCTCTCACTAATTCTCGTAAGTGTTCATGTAATTGCGAAACAGATGCAGGCGTCCTCTTGGTTCTCTCACCCTTTGCCCTAAGCAGAACATCTAGAAAGTGTTAATGCGAAAGAGGATGTGCTGCACCAACAATGAGCAGAAACCATTCATTCGCTCACCACCCGTGTGTGAGTGCGTGAGTGGGTGTATGTGTGTGTATGTGCCTGTGTATTCCACTTGACACTCACACACATATAGAGGTATAGATAGATATATGTAAACACCTGCATACATATTATATATATATATATATATATTTCGGCTAATCTAGAAACGTGACGTTCTCAAATGATCTTTGTACTTGTGTTATTTTGCTGTTTTACCTCCATATCTTTGTGAGTTATTTTTGAGTAAACATTATCTGGGAGAATTCTTCTTAAAGTAGTGGAAATAGCTAAAAAACATTTTGGCTGCTATTTCTAAAAATTTCAGTATGTGGCAAAGTAATTTATTTTACTAAGCCCTAATTATATAATGTAATATTTTGAATACGCCTTAAATGGTCCTTTTACATACTGAACACTACTTGGTGAAATTGATTAATAACTAATTAATTTTACCCTCAATTATTGATATTATATATATATATGTACATAATATATATATATATATATATATGTGTGTGTGTGTGTATGTGTGTGTGTGTGTGCAGGTGTGTGCACATGTGTTTGTGTGAAGGCACATGGCTTACTAACTACAGGGCTCAAAATTTTGACGTAGTGAGTTCAATTCCTGGACGGGCCTGTGTGTTCTCTTGTTGTAACGTTACTGGTGCCAAGCTGTATCGACGGATTTTTTATTTTCCCTGAGATAACATCGCTGGCGTGGCGAAGGGGGGTTGGACTGCATGGCCGACTGCTGAGCTCCCAGAAGCATTCTTGCCCGAACTTATGCCTCGGAGGGTAAGTTTCTAGGTGAAATCCCATGTTTTATTTCCTAACCCAAGAGTGTCTTTACACGTTATACACACATACACATGCACACACACACACACACACACTCACACACATACAAACACACACACACACATATATATATATATATATACACTTAAATAACATCGGTGGCGTGAAGAAGGGAGGCTGGTTTGCATGGCCGACGGTTGGTCTTCCGCAAACAACTTCACTTCAACTTGTACCTCGGAGAATACCTTTGTAGGTACATATCCGAAGTGGATTTGCCCTTTAAATATAAATATATATACATATTATATGTATATATTTATTCCCCTGCTCAAATATTTAAATATGTACACACAGGTACACCACTATACGCATGTAGGTATGTATATAATTTTCGAAAGGAACAGACACACACACAAACTGACAGAAATTATCGAAGTTATTAAACACGATAAAACGCTTGTTGTTGTTTTTTTTTTTATTTTGTTATGAATGCATTACGCCAGTAACGATGTATGACACGTTAAAATACTTGGAAATCTGAAGGCTAAAACATTATTATATACATTAACGATTGCACCCACTAGTAACTTTAGAATTAATGGCCTTTATAGTACCTCCGCCACGTCTGCAACACGTCACCCATTGGACACC
>NC_043004.1:67967401-67970360 GCF_006345805.1 Octopus sinensis
TAAACGATGGCGGCAGATTTTCTAGCCTTGATGCTCTCTAACCTATGTGCTTTATTCAGTAACTTTACATTCCTTTCTTTATTTCGTTTGGTGAGAAGAAATGGCGCCTTTATATCGAAAACCAGACAAAATGGATGAAGTTGATTTGTACATAAATTTCCTTTTTGTTTTCCATTTCTTCTTTTCTTCTTGTGTTTTTGTTTTACTCTCCATTAAGCTTAGGGTAGGATTAAAGATTATAATGGTAAGGAGACAGTTGAAATGACCAGATGAAAAGAGAGGATGAAGAGAGAGCTGTAAGCGAGATGCGGCTCGTGTCTTTGTATTTATAAATGTAAAATATGTCTTTTTTAATTTCTCGTCCTTTCATACATTTTCTTTTTTTCTTATACACAGTATCCGTTCCTCAATATATGATATATATATATATATATATATATATAATATATATATATATATATATATATATATACTTACATATTATATTTACAAATATGTATATATAATATACATACCTATGCACATAGACATACACACACAGGCGCACACGAACACACATACACGTGCATAAACATATGTATATAGGCTTATAGATACTATATATATATATCTATATATATATATATATATATATATACTAGCAGAGTATTCGGGATTAACTAGGCAGAGTAATAATAATAATGATAATAATAATAATAATAATAATAATAAAATTTTCGGTTTAAAAACTTTTTGCATGAATATCGGTATATGAATATAAATCATTTCTTCATTTTTTTTAGACATTCATTAGTACAACATCCCCACCCCCCAAATATATGGCACACTAGGCATAACAACAACATGAACTTCCAACCCTGTTGTCTCTTGAGGTCTCTGGGTGAGACTTGGAGCCAACTTGTACAAATATAAGCAAAAGTCAAACATAGAATAATATAATAATAATAATATATAATAATAATAATAATAATAATAATAATAATAATAATAATAATAATAATGATAATAATGTGTTTATTATGAGATCATATACGTCATTATATTTCACGTGAGGAATTAAATGCTTTTATGTCAGTGTGAGATTTAATGCAATGTTTTATATGGATATACAATCAATTTAACAGGAAAACAACACAACAAAATCTCTGGAAGTGCAACTTAGGCGGTGAAAATAACATATTAAAAGTTGCGATGGACCCCTCTGCTTATAGAATATTTCATCGGTAATATAATATTCCATATCAGGAGATACAATGTATATTACATTTTACAAGCAGGCGCATAAAGAAATTATAGGTTGTTGCGATATAAGCGTACAACATGATATTGGTCTTTAGTAATGCAAAATTCTTGAATATGCAATCTTGCAATATCCGTCGCTTTCCCGACCGGTTTAGTAAATAAGACAACAAATTATCGCTGTTATAGGATTTTTTTTTTACTTCGAATGGATACATGGAACATGTATTGTGACCGGAAATCTAGGTGTTAATTTTTTAAACTCTAATAGGCATAGGTGTGACTGAATGGTAAGACGCTTGCTACCCAACCACATGAGTCCTTGTTCAGTCCCACTATATATATATATGGGGGGGTGCCCCTACCACTACCATCGCTTCATAACCAATATTTGTGTATTTACATCTCTGTAAGTTTGCAGTTCGGCATAAGAGACTCATAGATTAAGTATCACGCTTTCCCAGGGTCGATTTCTTCCATTCAAACCCTTCAAGGTGGTGGTCCAGCATGACTGCAATTAAGTGACTGAAATATGTAAAACCGGCGCAGGCGTGGCTGTGTGGTAAGAAGCTTGCATCCCAACCAGATGAATCGGTTCCAGTCCTACATCGTGACATCTTGAGCCAGTGATTTCTGCTCTAAACTCAGGCCGACCAAGCCCTTGTCAGTGGATTTGTAGACGGAAACTAAAAGAAGCCCGTCATATGTATTAATATATATGTATACATGTGTGTTTGCATGTGTACTTGTCCGTCTGTGTTTGTTCCCCAACCATCGCTTGACAATCGTTGTTGGTGTGTTCACGTCCCCGTAAGTTAGCGGTTCAGAAAAGCGACCGATAGTATAAGTACTAGGCTTACAAAGAATAATTCCTGAGGTCGATTTGTTCGACTTAATGCGGTGCTGGAGAACTGCCGCAGTTAAATTATTCAAAGAATTCAAAGAGTAAAAAAGTAATGGTTAACTATTTCAGTTTCAATCCCAAAATTGTCAAATGATTCGGAAGAATCACTATTCCTTAGACGTGTCAATGACACACTTATATGAGCTTTGTTACACTGACTTTTTTACAAAATTGTATCAGTTAATGATATATCAGGTTCAGGCACAATTTCGTATTCAATTTGTCTGCTGTATACGGGACAATGTCATTTTTGGATCAGGAAATATCTATCCAACATGCAATAAATCAATGGTAAAAACATGAAACACGTTATTTGCGAAAGATACAATCCTGTAGACAGAAAATTGGAAATTTGATCTCTACCAGACGACAACTGTAAATATTTTAGATTTAGAGCAGCTTCAAAGACACTGAAGTAGTTTGGAAGATTCACAGCATTTGAACAAGAGAATGAAAAACAAATATTTCGTGGTAATTTCGGATGCAGGAGATTCGATAGAAGTGGGAAAAAATGAAATAGTAATACATCTGGGAGGTCTCTAGCTCGCGAGCACACACTCTCTCTCTCACACACACACACACACACACACACACACTCACAATCACATTCTTTAACTATTATTTTTACTTGCTTCCGTCATTTCACAGTGGTCATGCTGGAGCACCGCCTTTCGTCGACCAAATACACCCCAGGACTTATTCTTTGTAAGCTTAGTACCTATTCTGTTGATGTCTTAGATCGAACCGCTAATGCTACGGGGACGTATACACAGCAACATCGATTGTCAAGTGATGGTTGCGGAACAAACACAGACA
>NC_043004.1:67970460-67992960 GCF_006345805.1 Octopus sinensis
TACATACATACATACATACATACATACATACATACATACATACATACATACATACATAAATACATACGCACATACATACATACATACGAACAATAGTAAAACATTAGTGTGTGATATAGAGATATAATAGATATGATAATGATTTTAGGGCATAGTTCTTGTGAGCAAGCGTCATAAATTCACTTTTAGCCTCGGCCGTAGGGAGTTGAAATTTGATAGCGTTGTGATGAGTGGCACTCTACATCCATCCATCGCTACAGGTTTATAACTTTTGTTTATAGAGTGTATGTGCGTGCTTATACACACACATACATATATACATACATACATACATACATACATACATACATGATACATGCATACACAGGCGTGTGCGTACATGCATACGTAACATACATACACAATGTATGCATACATACACACATACATACGTACATATATATGACGAACTAACTGTTACTTTCTTAGATGCAGCACGGACTTTGTCAGTGAACAGGTCGCGGATTTTAGCGACGAAAAATATTTTGACAAATTAAACTTAAATGTTGGAGTGAACCGAACGGCTTTTGTGTGTTTCTTAAATGGCTTATAAACACCTTCCACGCTGCAATTGTATATATATTATATATATATGTTAATAAAAATAGAACATATGCATATATATAAAACAATATGTACGTACCTACCTATACATGTACATATACACGCATATATGTGTACAGGACACCAAAAAGACGTCGAACACATAGAGAGACGAAAAAACATAGACACAAACCAAGGAACAGGACAAGCCAAAAAAGAAAAAAGAGATACAGGACAATAAGCACAACGAAAAAATCCCCTTCTTCCGTCGCTAAGGTTTCATCTACTCTACGTTTCGAAGGATAAACGAGACGTTTATAATCGAAAACTTCCTTCTGCGAAAAGCAAATCAATAAAAATTATGAGATCTTTTCGCAGAGGGGTAAAAGATGGTAAAAAAGCAAGACGGTAACGACAGTACAAACATTAAACAGTAAAAAAAAAAAAAAATTATAATAAACAGTTGAAAATATAAATATATAACAGTGAGAAGACAGGACAAGGAGAACAAGATAAGAAGGGCTGTTTACGCCAGACGAAAAAGTAATGCAAACGCTGGATTATAGTGGACGACGAGAGAGAAAGAATGTCGACCAGTGGCCTTAGAAGGCGGGCGAGAAAAGAACGGATAGCCGTTACGACGGAAGTATCGTCGCAGATGGACGACGGGAATGGGGGAAGGAGGAGCAAGAGAAGAGAGAGAAGAAGGGGAAGGTGCGAGGAGACCATGAAGAATGGTGAGGGGGAGAGAGAGAATGAAGAATGAGGAGAGAGAAGAGACCAAGTTAAGTGAGGGAAAAAGGACGAAAAAGGGAATGGGAGAGAAAGAAAGAAAGATGCAGATACATATATAACAAAGTACAGTTGTAAGGTAACGCATGAGTCGAAATATATATGAAGGAATGTTTGAAAATGCAATTTTAAAGATGTTTATTCACTTGACCGGTTTCACTTTTATAGAAAAAGATTGTCAAAAGTAAAATGTAAAGCTTTGTATGAGCTTTGTTGTGTTAAGTACTGGTTGTCACAAAAGTATTATAAAGCAGAAATGTATGCATTGATAATAATAAGAAAATGCTAAAAAGAGTTTACAGGAAAGTATTTGAGAAAATAATCAGAACGGGACTCCAAAAAGTAGAGTTTATTAAAAATCATGTTTGTTTGGTAGTATATATATATATACATAGGAGATATATCTAAGAATCTGCAAAAAATTGTAGAGGAATTACTGGCCTTTCTGACATTTTCTCCTACTATCTTAAGGGACAGTTTGGAAGGTTGGTTGGAGGAAGGGAGAGCAATGCGGATTTAAAGGGGCTTGTTTTATTTCTGAGCTAGTCTGCATTGGTTCAGTGGTTTTTGAGAATGGTCTTAGTTGTCATACTCATATAATCCATATCTATACTCATATATACATATATATATATGTATATATATGTAAATATATATATATTAATATACATACATACATATATAATATATATATACACATATACATATATATATATATATATATATATATATATATATATATATATATATATATATATACATATATGTGTATATATATATATATATATATCTAGTATATATATATAGAGAGAGACAGAGACAGAGAAAGGAGTATGTGTGAGTGTGAGTTTAGGCACAGACACACAGAGACAGACAGAAAAAAGGGCTCCCACACCATAAAACATACAAAGAGACACGGAAACGCACGCCTACCACCAACATACTACCATATATTCGTACGCATACAGATATACGCTGATAGGTCCACATATGCATGCTTCACTCGTTACTCTTGTTCTCCCAATATCAGGGCTCTTAGTTAATTTCTATTTTCCTAGTGTTTCAGTAGATATCGTGCTAACCGTTCTTCACGCTCTGAATCAAATATCCTCAGCACCATTCTGGCGAAACGCTTATCGCGGATGTTGTTTCAGGCTCCAGTTGATAAAACCTAATTTCACTGCGATTATTGCAAAACGAAGATCTACTCACTTCTTACATGGATACTGTTTATATATTATTATAACTTTATCTATTATCGTACTAATAAAAAACACATCAAGTAAAAGGTAAACAGACGGCCTGTATTTGTACGTTGATCATTCGCAATATATCATATGTAGAACAAATACTTTGTCCGCTTCGCCCTTCACCCTCCAGGCGAATGTCTGAAGTCACACGGTACGATTAGACGTGATATATTAAACATGATATATATTCGACAATGTAGTCCCTAAAATACAAACTAGAAAGCCTATATTCTCAGTCCTGATCGATTACGTCTCGTCTGGCTGTATGAATCAAAAGGAACATAATTCTTAGAAACAAGAACATACGTTATCCTGACGGTCATCGTATGAGAAATAGTCAATAAATCACTCTTCAATTACAGGATAATGCTATATATATATATGTGTGTGTGTGTGTGTGTGTGTGGTGTGTGTGTGTGTGTGTGTCATTAAATACTGTACCTCCTGACATAAAAAAAACACTTGAAAGATACGCTTGAGGGTCTTTTGATCTGATATCTCATCCATCCGTGATGACCTGTAATGCAAACAACAAACTGAACATATATAAATATATATTTTGTTTGATGAATGAATCGATATTCTAAAGGTTATCTCTGCAAAAGCATTGTCTCATGTGTTGCGTGTCACTTGAATCTAATTTATGAATAAGTTAAGCTGAAGAAATGGAGCTGAGCAAATGATATGTTTTTGGTGAACCTTACACAATACTGGATCAAATGTGAAATCATTCCGTCGCACAGAGACAGTATCTATTCTTTAACGTACATTAATAATTGAACTGCGGCCATATTGAGTCATTGTCTTACAGAGTTTAGTCGATCATACTGACCTAGTTCAGACTTTCCGTCTGGTGCATATGATATCGTTTTCTTTTGAAAAATGTTAGATTGCAATTAGATGTATAAACCGGCGCCAATAATCAAACCTTTCGGGGAAAAAAATATAAATGCAAGGAAAGATACACGCTCATGCACATATATGCATAAATATATGTTTGTTAGGGTTAGAGTGCATGCACGTATGTACAATAGGCTACCGGTCTCCCACAAAGTTCCCGTTTACCGAACTGATTCACCATCGATAAGTCTGAGTAGAGCTACAGCGGATGACGATTACCAAAGAAGCTATGTAGTACAACTGAATGTGAAACAATGTGGTTCTTAAGCAAACCATGCAAAATGATATACGTAGTATCTGAGTAACACACTCAAATACATAGATATTAATATAATATACATACCTGCTGAACGAATATGGTTGAAAGAATTTGGGCAGTATAAGCCATTATATATATAACGCACACACACAAGTATATAAAACACACACACACACACACACATATATATATGTATACATACGTACATACCTGCATGTATATATATACATACACATACATGCATACGTACATACATACATACATACATACATACATACATACATAATATATACATTCATACATACGTACATACATACATACATACATACATACATACATACATACATACATACATACATACATACATGCATGCATGCATACATACATACATACATACATACATACATTACATACCATACATACATACATACACGTGTAGAGATAAGATCAAAGCATCAAGAAGTCAGTGAGCTTCAAGCAACCCGTAGATATAAAAAACAATTTTCCAGAACAATAGTGGTTATTGGCCCAAAATATTGCAAATTTTTTCTTATATCGAAGTATGATAAGCTTTTATAGTTCACAT
Source organism: Octopus sinensis (assembly GCF_006345805.1). Classification (NCBI taxonomy): domain Eukaryota; kingdom Metazoa; phylum Mollusca; class Cephalopoda; order Octopoda; family Octopodidae; genus Octopus; species Octopus sinensis. Next base: position 67,974,830 of record NC_043004.1, read on the forward strand.
TTAGCAACAGGAATTGGTTATACGAATAAACATGAAAAAATTTGGGAATGGAGCAGACAAAATCCAGGCTCCCTATGTTTCATAGCTAGAGGATCCTCGGAAGTAGTAGATTATCCAAGCGAGTGTCAGACTGTGAGTTACTCTTTAGGCCAAGGATAAATGGTTTACTCGAAGTTTACGTTGCTGTTGGGGGATACCGAGTTAACTTGTTGGGGATTTCGATAGACTTGTTAAGGATTTCGAAAGAAGAAGAAGAAGAAGAAGAAGAAGAAGAAGAAGAAGAAGAAGAAGAAGAAGAAGAAGAAGAAGAAGAAGAAGAAGAAGAAGAAGAAGAAGAAGAAGAAGAAGAAGAAGAATAGTGATACAGCTATATTTTTCTCTGAAGGAGAGTAACGAACCGGAATTACAAGTGCTCTTACATTAAATAATATGTGATAAGGACATCTTTCGAATGGAGATACAATAAAATTGTCAGTTATTATAGGTTATTAGAGTAGCTGAGACTATAGTCGAGGATCGTGAGACCTACCAATATCAGGTGTGGTTTATGAGATCCCATATATCCACATACATATTCATACGCGTACAACGTACATACATATGCGTGTGAGTGAGCGGACAAACAAAAGAAAGTAGCACACTCGAACAGGTCGGCTCCGTGTTTCTCGAGCCATATACTTAGAGCTTATCCCGAACGGGTAGCGCTTCCCGATATACTTTAAACTTTATTGAATGTTTTGAGTACAATATATATATATATATATATATATATATATATAATAAAATATTAGGGGAAAATATATAAAATATTAGGGAATATATGGGATATATATATATTAAATTAGAGATAAAACCACTATTAGGCAAACCAAACAGTGAAAAACCTTGCAAAATCTAAGTATATATTTATATTTAAGATTTTTTTAATAAGTCTTATTGTATAATTTTGTATATTATATAAATACTGATTGTTATGTAATGATTTAGTTATCGTAGTTATTTCTATATAATTATTAGATTTTAACTCTACGTTTATTCGTAAGACTTTACTTAGCCAAAGAGATATATAGATCGTTAACAGTAATACGATTTTTTTTTAAAGTTAGATTTCCTGTATATACATGTATTGATAGCATAAACTTTAGTCTTTAATAATTATATTTGTTGATAGTTATTTTAAATATTTTATAATTATTATTATAACTTATATATAGTTTTTTTCAATTGATAATTGGTTGTAGTATTTCTTCCATTGATAAATATATTCGTAGTATTTATTCGATACTATATAACTACGGATTGATTATTTCATTAAGTATTTTATTATTTCATTTTAGTTCTTAACTATACGGTTTTTGTTGGTTATTAATTAGCCAACGAGATATATGGATCGTTAATTAGTTATAGCGTTCTTTTAAGTTTGTTTGTTTGTTTACAATTTGCTTTTTTATCTTTAATCTTTTAACATATTTATAAGTAATAATGAATAATTAATTTATTAGGTCTTTATTATACGTGCATATATATTGATTGATAGAGATAATTTTAGATCTTAATTCTTATATTCATATACAGTTATATATATTCATGATAATTTAGTTATTATTCAAATTTTAAATACTTATTTGACTTGAAATTAAATTTAATATTATGAATAGTGATATTTTTTGTTTATTTTTTTTTCTTAAATATTTAGGTAATTAGATATTGACTATAACTGAGATTAGATTATTTGTGTGTTTATTATGTTTTTTGAAAGCCATATTATATCTAAATAGATAAATACATTCTCTATCTATTCTTACGTTAAAAATTAATATCAAAAATTAACATTATAATCTATTGTATGACATAATAATAATCGTTAAAGTTTGATAATAGAGTTTTTTAAAAGAAAAATTATTATTTTATTTATTTCCTAAAAAATATTGTCTTAATATATTTTATTATTTATTTAAATATTATCATTAACCTGCAGATTGACTATAACTATAATTCGAATTATTAATTGAATTTAAATTATTCTTATTCGAATTAGGTTATGGGCATGAAACGATCGAAGTGGTTTTACTTTTTATCTTTTAAACTTTCTAATACTTTTTGATATTTATATATATTTAATTAAAAAAAACAATAAATAAATATGTAAATAAATAAATAAATATATAATTAAATAAATAAAAAAATAAAAATAAAAATAAAAATAATAATACAAATAAAAATAATATATACATATATTTATAAGTATAAATTAATAATAAAATTTTTTTTTTTCAATTTTAACTTTAAATTTAAATAATTTAAATTTTGAATTTTATATTTATTATTTTGTATATATAGTCATTAATTTTATTTCTATGCCTTGGTTTATGTTTTTCACTGTTTGATTTACCTAATAGTGGTTTTATCTCTGATATATATTTATACTCTAAAATTAGATTTAATCCTAAATCTACTCGTTCCCTGTAAGTTTGGATTTACTCCCTAATATTATATAGATATATATAGATATAATATATAAATATATATAGATAATATTATATATATGTGTGTGTGTGTAGTGTATGTATATATGTATGAATATCTGTGTATATATATATATATATATAAGGTTAATCCAAACGGGAAACAGGAAAAAAACAACAACACGTGGAACAATTACAGTATTATTATTATTAGGCGCTCAGGAAAATGGAAGAAGGAGGGTATGACGTTTCGAGCGGAGCTCTTCGTCGGAAACATAGGAGAAAGAAAGATCCCGAGACGGGAGGACAGGGGAAAAAAATTGCAGGTAGTCTTCACGAGGTCACATATATATATATATATATATATATATATATATATATACAAATAAATGATTGTGTAGACAAACTGATGGGTTACGTAGCTGGTCAGATAGATAGATAGATAGATATATAGATAGATAGATAGATAGATAGATAGATAGATAGATAGATAGATAGATAGATAGATAGATAGATAGATAGATAGATAGATAGATGGTAAGCGGGTAGGTAGGTAGGTAGGTTGGTAGGTAGGTAGGTAAGTAGGTAGGTAGGTAGGTAGGTAGGTAGGTAGGTAGGTAGGTAGGTAGGTAGGTAGGTAGGTATGTAGGTAGGTAGGCAGGAAGGTAAGAGGTAGGTGGATAGGTAGCTAGGTAGGTAAGTAGTTAGGTACGTAGAGAGGTATATGGATGTATTAATAGACAGACTAACAGATAAATATATAGATAGAAGACAGGTATTCAGTTAAATAGAGAGATAGATAGATAGATAGATAGACAGACAGATAGATAGATAGATAGATAGATAGATAGATAGATAGATAGATAGATAGATATAGATATAGATAGATAGACAGACAGACAGAGAGAAAGATAGTTAGTTAGTTAGATAGATAGATAGATAGATAGATAGATAGATAGATAGATAGATAGATAGATAGATAGATAGATAGACAGACAGACAGACAGAGAGAAAGATAGTTAGTTAGTTAGATAGATAGATAGATAGATAGATAGATAGATAGATAGATAGATAGATAGATAGAGATAGATAGATAGATAGATAGATAGATAGATAGATAGATAGATAGATAGATAGATACAGAATGTTTATTGTAATATATGTAAACACATTTCTCTAGAATTTGTATCACATGGTATTTGAGAAAATTTTAGCAAGGGAGATATTACGTCATCACGTTGCTAGGGAAACGTATGGCTATGTGACGTCAGTCAGGTGTTATAGTTTCCAAATTTACTCTATATTAATTGAGAAATGGCCGCAACATCTTAAATTCAAGCACGTGCGCGCTTATACAGGCAGTGATCAACTCACAGAAACACAGACAACGAATAAACATGCATAGATATGTATTTATTTAACTATAGGTATATATATATATATATATATATATATATATATATATATATATATATATATAAGTGATATATATATATATATGTATATATATATATATATTATATATATATAAAAGTGATATATATATATATATATATGTATATATATATATATATATATATATATATATATATATATATATATTATATATATATATATATAGGTATGTGTGTGTGTACGCGTGTGCGTATCTTTCTACACACATAGATATAGAAGTGAATATAAGGGCATAGACATTTACAGGTAAATACATATATGGTTTGTCAGTAAATCGTAAATCTGAAAGAGAAATATACTCACTATTATAGAACAATAGAGTATTAATAAAAATATACGTATGGCCCGTTTTTATGGTTAACAAGCCTTGGTGTTTTATCTCATTACGAAAAAAAATTATATATATATACGACGTCTAACACTCTACCACTCACAAGGATTGGTCGGCTATACCCGAATAAACTCGCCCAAGGCGTCACGGAGTTGAACTGGACCAGGTACCATGTGGTTGGCAAGCAAACTTCTTACCACATGACAGAGAGAAACGTTATGTAAACGTCATAAATGAACATGGATCATACTTTGATTAAATAAATCACTTCTCTAACACTTCTGAAACATTTTATTTTCACCTTTCGAATACGACATTTCTTGTGAAACAAACTAATATATATATATATATATATATATATGCACACACACACACCTATATACACGCACACAAACATACACTCACATATATGTGTGCATGTATGTATTATATATATATATATAATATATATATATATATATATATATATATATATATATATATATGTATATATACATATATATATGGGGTGTGGGGACTAATTTAGATGATGATTTATATTTTCTTAGTCCAAAAGCAGGTTGATGTATTGGTCAAAGATGCACGGCGTTAGAGGGAATTTGTGTTGCTGTCTGTGTTGCTCCCACAGTTTCTTTACTTATTCGTTGGCTCCAGGTTGTATCGTCCCTGTATTGGTAGAGGGGGAAAATCCTGAAGCTTGGAATTTTTTGTTTGGCCTATGCATTGTTCTTGACACCCAGAGCAGGTTAGTGTGTATATCAGGTTCTCCGAAGCACGCGTGAAGTTGCTTTTCACGGTAAACCGTTGTACCTGTTTGAAGGAGAACTCTGATCCCTCAATTAGATAATCACATATTCCGCAATTGGGTCTTCCACATTTTTTTACTGTCGGCTTCTGTGTTGAAGAGCGTATTCGGGCTTGTGTTAGGAGACTTTCCATAAATTTAGGCTGTCTCTTGCTTTTTATGATCGTGTATTTTTGGAGGATTGTGTTCATTCTGTGGTCTTTTTTTAGCAGGGGTATGTTTTGGAGGATGGTGTCGAAGGCTTCATTGTTGAGAGGGTTGTCTGTGGAGATGTATGGTAAGGCTTTTGTTCGTAAATTTTTCTTTGATTTGGGATGTCTGAGTTCCTGGATGTAGATTTCAATGCATATGTCAATAAGTGAAGGTGGGTAGTTCCTGGTGATGAGGGTATCTTTTATTTCTTGTAGTCGTGTGTCTCTGGTGTTTGCATTAGAAAATATAGTACATATCCTTTTTGCTAGATTGAAGGGGATATTCATTCTGGTGTGGCATGAATTGAATGGAAGATATTGCTTAGAATCTGTAGGCTTATAGTATATATCTTTTTCTATTACATTATTAGATTTCTTAATGAGGATGTCGAGGAAGGGGACTTGTTGCTGGCTATATTCCATCGTGAATTGGATGTTTACGTTCAGTCCATTTAAAATTGCTTGGAATTCTTTGAGTTTCTCTATATTTCATGCCAAAGAATGAAACAGTCATCTAGGTATCTCTTCCAGTTGTTTTCTATGTAGAGGGAGAAAGGGTTGCCATAGCTTTCTAGAACCTTACGATACAGACTGATTTCTAGATATCCCATGACTAGGTTGGCAAAGGAGGGGGCCATTCGCGTACCCATCGCAGTCCCCGATTTTTGTCGGTAGAAGACTTTGAAGGCGAAGAAGTTATTTTCCAGGATGAATTTAACCCCTTCTATCACGAATTCTCTTTTGATGCGATGTGGGAGTTCGTTGGCGTGATTCTCTAGCAAGAATTGAATGCCTCTATTCCTAGGTTGTGGGGGATATTGGAGTAGAGGTTGACTACATCGAAGGATACTAGTAGGGTGTTTTTGTTTATAGTATTAGGTAGGTGATTGAGCATATCCAGGTCGTCCCTTATATAGCTTTTGACATGTTTGAGGAGTGGTTTTAACAGGGTGCCTAAAAATTTACTGAGGCGGTGGGTTTCGCATGCGGGACCTGCTATTATGGGTCTCAATTTGAGGTCATTAGGATTAGGGACTTTAATTATTGTCTGTGGCTATGTTGCATGCGTTACTTATTTTCTCACTTTTATGTATCTTAGGAATACCGTAGAATTGGCTGGTTTTACTTGTGAAATTGGTCATATAGTCATATTATTTGTCCGTGAGCTCATCTTTGTATGGGTTTATCATGGATTTTACTTCCCTCATTATTTTTTGTTGACTGTAGTTTTGTGCATTTCATAATATGTTGTGTCTTCCAACATAGATAGTACTAAAGTTATGTAAAATGCCGTGTCCATTTATATATATATATATATATATATATATATATATATATATATATGTATGTATGTATATGTATGTATGTGTGTGTATATGTTGTGTGTCTGTGTTGTCCCCCCAGCATCGCTTGACAACCGATGGTGGTGTGTTCACGTCCCCGTAACGTAGCGGATAGGCAAAAGCGACCGATAGAGTAAGTACAAGGTTTCCAAAGAAAAAGTCCTGGGGTCGATTTTCTGGACTAAAGGCGGTGCTCCAGCATGGTCGCAGTCAAATGACTGAAACAAGTAAAACAGTAAAAAAGAGTAAGGAGTAAATCGATATCATCGACCTCAGCACTCAACTAGTACTTATCGATAGCCAAAATGATGAAATGCAATTCGAACTCGGAATGCAAACACGGACGAAACGCCGCTAACGATTCTGCCAACTCCCCGCCTTAAAATAAAATGTTTTGCTCAAGAACATAACACACAGCCTGGTCCAAGAATCGAACTCACATTCTCACGTGTGAGATCCAAACTTTGACTTTCATCCTTTCGGGGTCGATAAATTAAGTACCAGTTACCCACTGGTGTCGATATAATCGACTTTATCCATTTGTCTGTCCTTTTTTGTCCCCTCTGTGTTTAGCCCCTTGTGGGTAGTAAAGAAATAGGTATTTCGTCAGCCGTTACGTTCAAAATTCCGCGGAGGTCGACTTTGCCTGTCATCCCTTCGGCTCGATTAAATAAGTCCCAGTTATGCACTGGGGTCAATGTAATCGACTTAATCCCTTTGTCTGTCCTTCTTTGTTTTTTCTATGTTTAGCCCCTTGTGAGCAATAAAGAAATAAATGACTTGCTTTCTCCGTTCCTGAATTTATATCGATGGAGAGGTGTGAATCTATACTTTTGCGGAGGGCTGTATACCGAAGAACAGCGCAGTTCTAATGGCTTTGGCGCTCAGAATTATCAAACCATGGAATAAACTATCCACATGAGTTGTTATATGTCAATATACTATTCCTTCCGTGCTTCTGTACCATTGTATTTCTATAGTTCTTTCGCTGGATATTTTTTTTATCTTTATATGTTGTATTCTGTGTAGTGTGCAGACACTTCCAGTTACTATTACTGTATTACATTACATGCTGCCATCTTCTCTCTCTTTTACTCTCCTACGACGGTTTTAGTGTAGCTGTGCCATGTATACAATAAACTCATTATTGTTTTTATTATGGCAGAATAAAATGCAGACAAAATTATCAGTCGGATACGAATCTAGATAAATGATCTGCCTAATAAAAACCTGGTATTAGCACGGTTTTGGTTTCATTAGTAATTAAGGTTCCATTACTGATATTCAATGATGTTTAATTAGACGAAGTTTTCGATACTTTTTAGGTGTTTGAAAAACGAAATACCCCATTCTCATGTGTTTTCTCGGAAGAATATTGCTTCTGTAAAAGAAATATCATTAACATCGAATCTAAACATAGTCTGTGTTCTCACGGGGCTTGTTGTATGCACTATATAATCATCGATTCAGGTGAAAATGATTAATTATTTACATGTTGTTTATCAATGATTCCAGAAAACATTCCTTCTAATTTGACTTACCCATAAGATAAATGTTCCTTTGTGTATTTATTCTAGCCGTTTTCTTTCTAATCATATTATATGTGTTTCTAAACTTCGCTTTAAACATATACTCCGTGGCCTCTCTCCCTCTCTCTCCTTCTCTCTCTCTCTCTCTCTCTCTCTCTCTCTCTCCCTCAGAACATAATCAGTATATATTGAAATTTAGTGAACTTCAACTTAATTGACATTAATCTAATGTTTTTAAGTATGGGAAACAAAATCAGCATTAAGTTCAAAGTTGGTTAGTTTAGCCGCGAAGAGTTACGATAGCGCTCTTCATATATCCCACCCCGTATAGTTAAAATGAGTTGATATATATTTTTTTGTTTTTCCTCTGAAAGTATGCACTCACATCACCTTACTGAACATTGCTCAAATTCATCGTCATTACGTTAAACTATCAGGTTGGTGCAAAATTAATGTCCGATTTCTAGAAGAAATATTTAAGAGAGAATTTATCAATTTTTTAACCTCTTTTTATAGTTTTAAGATAACTCTGAGTCTAATTTGTACTGTCTTCTTTCAGATTATCTAACTTCTGGTTATAATTCCCAGAAAATGTTGTCCCATCTAAAGATCACATAAGAAAGGCTTCACTCTACGAGATTCATAAAGGTATTAATGTAAGTGCGGCAGCAAGATTTATTCAGAACACTTATGGAGATGATGCAGTGAATGACAAAAGTTGCAGGAGGTGGTTTTCCCGTTTTCGAAGTGGAGATTTTATTTTGAATGAAGACCCAAAAGAGGGTCGTCTAAAAAAAACTTGATTTCGAAATGTTGGAAGTTCTTGTTTCAGAAAACCCTACTGTTACCACTAGGGAACTTGCAGAATAGTTAAACGACCCATACAACCATGGTACGCCAGCTAAAACACATTGAAACGGTTTCAGTGGCTGGAAAATGGGTTCCTCACTAGCTGTCTTCAGAGAATCGACAACAGCATTCTGTTTGTTGTCAGTCATTGCTTTCGCGAAAATTTCAAGCAACATTTTTAGACAGGCTTGTTACAGATGATGAGAAGTGGATTCTTTATCGTAATGTTAAACGCCGCCGGTCTTGGATAAGTCTAGGTGGACGGCCAGTTCAACAACCGAGAGCAGGATTTCATGTTGAGTGTATGGTAGGATGTTAAAGGATGAACTGTTGGACAACAACCAAACAATTAATGCTAATTTTTACTGTGAGCAACTCCGTCACCTGAAAACAGTTCTGAGCCAAAAGCGAGCATATTTGGTTAACAGAAAAGGTGTCATCTTACATCACGATAATGCTAGTCCTCACAAAGCTCGACTGACCAAACTCTCTTCGAAGAACTTGGTTGTGAAATACTACCTCATCCTCCATATTCTCCTGACATTGCTACTTCTGTTTACCATTTGTTACGAGTACTACAGCACCATTTTGATGGACTTAGGTTAACAACAACAGAAGAGATTTAAAATGAGTTGGATTTATATTTTGGTGCTAAACCTACAGAATTTTACAAGCGAGGCATTTATAAGGTTGCTGAAAGATGGAAAGAAGTCATTGAAAGCAATGGAGAGTATGTTAATAAATAAATAGTCATTGGCTTATTCATTTTTAACTTAGATGTTTAAATCGGACATTGCACCAACCTGATAATATTGATATCGGATATGGGCACATTTCTGGTGGATGGGTGAAATATATAACAACATCAGATTATATATGAAAAGTTTAAGTCGACACTGGCGAGCATTGAAACCAGGACTGGCACATTCTCATAGCTGTATATATATGACTGAAAAAAAGTAAAAAAATAAAAGAATAAAAAAAATACACAAGCACACACACACACACACACATATATATATATATATATAAAACAGTACAACAATTCATTTAGAAGGGGTTATTTCAGTGCTATCTTACTAATTTCCACAATACTATATATATATATATATATATATATATATATATATATATCACGTGACCGACCAGACCATCAGATGTCGTTACACATCGCTGGTCAGAATGCGTTCGCATTGTTTTAGCCTTCGAATGACGTCACCCCGCTGGCTAAGCGACAGTGGTGAAAGAGTACAGCAGGGATCACCTCCTCTGGCGGAGCCTCGTGGTGCTTTTATGTGTTTTCGCTCAATAAACACACACAACACCCGGTCTGGGAATCGAAACCGCGATCCTCCGACCGCGAGTCTGCTGCCCTAACCACTGGGCCATTGCGCCTCCATATATATATATAGTAAAAAAAAAAGATATATGGATATATATATATAGACAAACACACACAAATATATATATATATATATATATATATATATATATGTGTGTGTGTGTGTGTGTGTGTGTGTGTATGTATATATATAAACACAAGTAAATTCATTCGCCACGTCAAAGTGGCTGTTCCATGTTACTACTATATTTTAACACCAGATAGACCTTCCGCCATCTGGTTATCGGTGCGACAAAGCACCCTTTGTATACACTATATATTGCTAGCAGGGGAAACGAACCCCTACCATCCTCCAGCAGACAACGGGATCGCGAGACGAACTCGCGTTCGAGCTGCTTGCCTCATCCTCAATCGCGAGGACCCGGCCCCGAGAGCGATAGCCAGAGTCAGCTAACAAACTGGCGGGAGATCTGATCTTTTCTTGAGATTTTACAACTAGCTAATTAAAAAGAAAAGTTCAACACAACAACACACCTTCCCCGAAAATACTACCTTACATATCTACATACAACCCCAGAAACAAAGAAGCCTTCACCATCATCACCCAGAATTTACCAATACTTCATAAAAACCCAAAATTAAAGGAAATTCTAAACATACACCAAATCATTAAAAGCTACAAACAGCCTAAATCACTTAAAAAGATTCTCACAAAGGCAAAATTGTCTTCTAAAATTACGGATGCAAAAGTAAAAAAATGTGGTAGATCGAACTGTGCAACATGTCCTAACCTATTGGAAGGATCAGAATTCCTCTTTAAAGAGGGACAGAAATTTAAGATCAAATCTAACTTTACTTGTGCCTCTGAAAACATAATTTATGTTATTAAATGCTCGGGCTGCCACCAAGACTACGTGGGTTCCACGGGACTATCACTCAGGCGCAGATGCACACTGCATCGACAACAGATTGCATTCCCAGAATATAGAATGATACCTTTTAGTGAGCACATTGAGAAATGCGCAAAGCAACTACTGCCACAATTTTTAATCTTCCATTTTACCAATGTGCTTTCGGATCATCAACACAAATGAGACTGAACAAGGAAACATTCTTCATTGAAAAGTACAAACCCAGACTCAACCATCCGAACATACTGACACAGAGAAATTAACAAGGAAATGCAAAAAAAATTTTTTAAGCGATTATCTCCCCTACACCGGAAAAAATCACTCACTACCTCCCCTTATTTAGAAATCTCCTGGAAATAAAAACAACGATAATTCCATGCAATATAAACATAACGTCACAAGAAATTTGAAAAGCTACACGCGAAACCGGTAATTTCTTTAAAAAATTTAAAATTATGTCATTTTAAGGAAAGGAAAAAAATTTTTCCAATATTCTCCAGACATTTTGACACAAATATATATATTTTTTAACATTTAAGCCTTCTGTCGTTTTTTCACACTTTACTATTTTCTTATATATAATATATATATAATATATATATATATTAAGGTATGTAGAAAAATACAACATGGACAAGAACGTATAACTCATAGAAGACGATACAATAAACATGGACAGGACATTCGAACCCCTCAGTCTTCAGTCAAGAACCGGATCATCGTAGTAATTTCGGCTGATTAATCTTGAGATTACTAGATCACGGCCAGCCCTCCAAGAAAAACTAAGCTGGAAGCGTAATATATATATATATATATATATATATATATATATATAATATATATAATATATTATATATATATATATATATATATATATATATATATATCTATATATATATATATGGATATATATATATATATATATATATATATTATATATATATATATGGAGGCGCAATGGCCCAGTGGTTAGGGCAGCGGACTCGCGGTCGGAGGATCGCGGTTTCGATTCCCAGACCGAGCGTTGTGTGTGTTTATTGAGCGAAAACATCTAAAAGCTCCACGAGGCTCCGGGAGGGGGGAGTGATCCCTGCTGTACTCTTTCACCACTCTCCCTTAGCCAGCGGGGTGACGTCATTCGAAGGCTAAAACAATGCAAACGCATTGTGACCAGCGATGTGTAACGACATCTGATGATCTGGTCGGTCACTTGATATATATATATATATATATATTATTGTGGAAATTAGTAAGATAGCACCGAAATAACCTCTTCTAAATGAATCGTACTGTTATTTATAAACGTAAAATGTTGTTGGAAAGTGTTTGGTAATTAATCGCAGGAAAATACAAAACAAAAACTATTTCAACTAATATAGAATTCTTGGTAGATGGTCAATATCCACATTTTCAAAAAGAAAAGGGAAAAGAAATGAAAAGAAAGAAACAAGCAAACAATTTGTGTGACCTATTTTAGATTTTCGAAAATGTTAATTGAATATTTAATTTAAAATAAATACAATGACTTATATTAATTAAAATCATCTAAAAATACATGCCCTGTCTAAATATTCGAATTTATTGGAATTAATCGTAATTAATAAAATAGATTTTTTTTCAATAAATTTTAATTCAAATAATAAATATGCGTATAAAATTGCTGTGAATATTGTTATTCCTTTGAATGAATTTCTATTTGTTTCACTATTTTCTAGTTTGTGATAATATTTCCCGAGATTTTAATGCGTTAAACAGTTCAAAGATGTCACTTCTCGATGGTGTTAAACGAGATTTATCAACCGAAATTATGCCCGATACAGCCAATGGTTCAAAGGTTCGAATCCTCTAGACAGTAACGTATGTTATCACGATTCAAATCAGATTTTAATAGTCTTTTTCACAAATAAATTGCCTGTTAATTATATTCTGTAATGTTTGTCAAGAAAAAGAAATTGAAAGGCAATATCGACCTGTTCAGAACAAAAACCATAAAAGGTGGATCTAAGTATCTAAATAAATGGCTGCGTCACGAGAAATGCGATATATATCTTTTAGAAACCACTTTCAATATAGAATTGGATTCTTTAAATAATGCAGCTTCGTTTTACTGGTTAGTAAACATGTGAGCTGAAAAACAGGGGATATTTTTAATTTAGATGCTTTGTAGAGAAATAATCTATATAATTTGAATACACTTTTCAGTAAGGTGCCATTTATTGGAATCTTTAGTATCAGTCTGTTTGAGATATTATATAATTTTGTACCAGTGATCGGTCAGCATTTGAGACGCAACCGAACACGAGTTTGAGAATCGGCCACACGTCTTGGTACCGACATATTTTACAGAAACAGCAACAATGCAATCTTAGGATGGGTTTGTGATGATCTAAGTTTGCCCAAACGCCAAATGTCTTAGCATCACGGGTGTAGAATTCAGTAACTTAAAAGTGTAACCTTGTCCCTAGATTGGCCATAGGAGTTGTAGGTAAAGTTTTAAGTCTAGCACCAAAATGAATGAGATCTACACAGAATTTACTCAGTACCCCATTTTCTCCACAAGGCACCGACCTATTTGCTCAGAATCCCGGACAAGAGCCTATATGAGAATCTGTCGGTCGGTGCGAACAGAGCCCCTTCAATCGAGCCAGGAAACACCACGCCATGAAGCAGTAACCGACGACACTAACAAGCACTCCATATCAAAATGCTTACAAATTAAGTTATTTTAATCTTAAGTAAGCCTTGGCTGAGGAGAACTATCAGCGAAATGAACCAGATATGACCACTTAGTGTTTTTTTTTTTATCAGAATAAAAATCTTAAGACAATTATATTTCCTGTTCAAGGAATACTTTGCTCTTTCTAGTAAGTGAAACAAGTGGGTAGAACCTGAGCTGTAGGTCTGTTACATGTTTGTACATACATAAATGACATGTGTTAAAAACTACATCCTGTGGAAGTCTTTCCGCATGCGATTGATTTGCTTGAAAAAGCAGTCAAACCTAAGGAGTTTATATTGGACAATTATAGATAAAGGATATTTAATTCTAGATTGTTTTTCTCACTTGTCTGCTCACTCATGATTAATCTAGGCCTCCACATCATCGTTATCAACAACCTGCAGCAAAGCAAGATCCATCTGCGTAGAATTCACATCATAACGTAGATTGTGTGCTGATGTCGAGTGTATTCCCAATAGAGCCGTGCCTTAATCAAGTCTGACACAATCATGCAAAGAAAGTTTCATTTGAATTCACGCATTCCGTCAATTCTCCATGTTTACATTATTGAGGTAAATAAGATTGCAAAATGAGACACATGATGCTCTTTATACATTATTCGGACTGCCTAATTCTCCTCATTTTAATATTGCATGGTTTGTGTTTAAAATGAATCATGGAGATTTAAAATATTTAAAGAGACTGCAGACAAGACCTGCCAATGTAAACTCCTGCTTATCTAAATGATTATACATCTTTGTATTTTGTTTATTCCCGTGTATATGTGCGCGTTTGTGTGTGTTGAGTACGAGTATGCATGCCTCTGTGTGTGTGGTGTGTGTGTGTGTGTGTGTGTGTGTGTGTGTGTGTGTGTGTGTGTTTGTGTGTGCTCATACAAAAGTACATCGTTGTATGTCCACCAGATATTTACTTTTTATTATATTGTATGAAAAATAAAAGTTACAAATGTTACAGGTGGAGTTTGAAAAGGTACTCAGAGTTATTGTTAGTAAAACACACTATGTTCTCGCTCAATCTTCTTTTTGATAAGGCTATTATCAGGACGACCAACGTTAAAATGTATTTACCTAACTTTAATGGGTAGGTACATTCATTATAATGGCAGGAGTAGCAGTATAATTTAGTACATACATTCAATTTTTATAAAGAATAGCTATTAAGTTTTTTTTCGTAAAGTTAACAATCGATTATAACTGTTCGAGTTTACATTAAATAGCGTCAGATTTGAAGGAAGTCTCAAAATCTGCTGCGGTTGAAACCAGAATATAAAAAAGCGTTAATAGAATACTTGAGCGAAAATACTCGAAGGTGTTTGAATGTTTAATATCTTCTTTATTTGTTGCTGTAAATTTAAAAGACCACAGTATAATGATAGTACATATTGAAAATAAATTTACACTAAGTATGAAAAATAACTTCTCATAAATGTCGACATCACAAAAACGCGCCCTTTCTACGGCATTTTCCATGACAGCCCTTAATGTTTCATGTTCCAGTACTCTGATTTCAACAGGAATATTATACTTAAGCTGTTAAATTGCCTGAGGCTGGTTAGTATGATACTTTTGTTTCTTAGAGACAGCCCCCATAGGAGGCAGTCAAGATATGACAGATCTGGAGAATGTGATGGCCAGCATATGTCGCAACGCGGGTAATTTTACTTCCCACAGCAATACGCCTGGCCAGTTGGAGTGCGATCGTTGCTTTGTGAGCTGTGACTCCACTCTGTTGGAACTATGTCTCAGGTTTATCCCGAAACGCTGGGATATCGACCGATATTCATCTCTTGTAACTGTGACAAGGTCCTCTTCAAAAAAATAAGGTCTGATCACTTCTTCTGACGTAACCCAACAACATACTGTACACTTAAGGAGATGAAATTGCCTTTGGTGAATTCCGAATAGATTTACGACGCACATCATGTAATTTTGTTTGTTAATAAGGCCATAGAAATGAAAATGTGCTTCATCTGACATTTTCAGCTTCGGATAAATCCGGGATCTTCTCACAATTGCAATCTATGGGCCTTATCTGGTGGCTTTATTGGCTACACCAATTACGAGAAGGTGGTTTTGTTTTACGATTTTGTATGTCTCTTCTACGTTCTCCACAGCTCGTAGGCAATTTAGAATATCTAATAGAAAGCTTTCAAACATGTGTATGAAACCAGATGCTTGTATATATATATATATATATATATATATATATATATATATATATATATATATATATACAGATGTTTGTATATATATATATATATATATATATATATATGTGTGTGTGTGTGTATATATATATATATACACATACATACACACACACGTATTATGTATATATACATGCGCAGATACATATATATACTTATATACATGCATGCATATATATATATATATATATATATGCATGCATGTATATAAGTATATATATGTATCTGCGCATGTATATATACATAAATACGTGTGTGTGTATGTATGTGTATATATATATATACACACACACACATGCACAAACACCCACACTCAAAAACGCACACAGACACACACATAGAAACACACGCACGCACACACGCATGTATATATATATCTACAGTATATCAAAGAAGTTTGTACACTCCTAAAAAAATCAGTAAAATTGTGATTACTCTGATAATATCGAAGGAAATCAAACGAAATTTATACTGACTGAAATATATCATACATGCAAACGTTATACAAATCTGGTACACAAAACAATTATCATTTTGAAAGATGTGAACGAAATATTACTTTCCAAACGTTACAAAAATATGTACACCCTAAAGGAAATTTGCTATATCCAATATTTTATTCACTATTTTTAATTCTGATATTGCTGATATTGCTGATAAATTATTTGTCCTGGTATTTCTGCACTGGTCATTGTGATTGCATCTGCAGCAATTCTGATTTGTGTAGCGTGGTGAAAACCATCACTGGGGTTTCAAATGGCACCAAAAGGAAAGGAATTGTCTGAAGATTTGAAGAAAATTATTTTTAATTTGCTCAGGAATGGTTTAGGATACGAATTAATTAGCAAATTAATAAATATTAGCGTAAAAACAGTTGCCAAAAAAGTACAAAGCTACTGGAAGGCTAAGCAATAAACATCGTCCAGGTCGTCCTATTTTAACTGCGCGTGATATTCGCCTCATCCAACGTTGCATGATAGACGACAGTTGTGGTACCGCTTCATCTTCGTCCTCAGAAGTGTCTCCTGTTACTGGAAAGTGTGTATCCAAACAGCTCGCTGAAGTTTGATCCGTTTTGATCTTCAAGGACGCATTCCTCGTAGGAAGCCTCTCAGACATGAATCAAGCCGTCCTTTTTTGCCGAAACCTATGTGGGTAAGGGGGAGGTGTTTTGGTATAATATATTTTTTCTGACGGTACTAAAATCAACTTGTTTGGATCAGATGGTACTAAATGAGTATGGCGACGACCAGGTGGAGATAATAGCGACAAATGCACCTTGCATACCGTGAAACACGGCGGCGGAAGTATTAAACTTTGGGGATGCATGAAAAGATCGCGCTGCATTACCTCTGAATATCCTTGTCGCTTATTTTGATTCTAATCACCTTAATTTGAAATTGTATGGTTAATACCATACTAAATTCTGGTGCCTCAAATTAAGTAGCATATTCATCTGAATCTGTTTATCTCTCTATCTATCTATCTATTTTATATCTATATTATACACACACACACACACACATATATATATATATATACATATATATATACATAGATATTTATACATATATATATATATATAAAGATATATATATATATATATATATCACGTGACCGACCAGGCTATCAGATGTTGCTAAACATCGCTGGTCACAATACACTTCGCATTGTTTTAGCCTTCAAATGACGCCACCCCGCTGGCTAAGCGAGCAGGCCAATATATATATATACATATATATTTACACACACACAACATATATATATTATATATATATTATATATATATATATATATATATATGTATATATATATATATATATATGTATGTATTTATATTGGTATAATGTTTCTCGAAGCGCATGATGAGTAGCTTTACTGTTTTATCAAAATTTGTTTCTTAAACAATATTCAAATACAATTATTTATATCTCTATATTATGTACTTCGAGAATCAGTGTTCA
>NC_043004.1:67997960-68035460 GCF_006345805.1 Octopus sinensis
GTGTGTGTGCGAGCGCGTGTATGTCTATCTTTGCGTCAATGTTTGTTCCCTATTACCGCATGACAAGATAGGGGCTTCGTCAAAAGAGACCTGTAGAATAAATATCGGGTTTAGCAATAAAGAAATACTGGGGCCGATTCATTTGACCAAAAGTTCTTGAAGACTGTCCCCTAGAATGACCGTAGACTAATGAAACAAGTAAGAGATAAATGTGAATCATTCCTATATCACATTCTCGATATGCTATGCCTTTTTTTTATTCTCTAAAGATATGGTTTTATGTTATCTTCAACGTAAATTCATTCTCTCCTCTTATTTAACTGTAATCCTTCACGCATCTTCATTTCTATATAAATCAATGACAGAGAAAAACAAAATTAGCTGAGCTGGGCTAATTTGCTTTATCTTCTATAATGATTTCAAATTCCGGCATGGGGCGCTACTTTTTTATTGGACGAGGGTTGTAGTTTATATCGTCGACCGCAGTGCTCCACTGATACTTACATTGTCAACTTCGAATTTGAACTCAGAACATAGCCCGCCAAAATAAATGTTACGGAGCACTTGCGTTTTGCCCGGTGCACTAACGATTTTGCCACTTCACCGCCTTATCGCCTAACTTCTGTAATACAAACAGCAAGGAATTCTCGCTCAAATTAATCGTTATCGTAATGTATATACTACAGTTAGAACCATGCAGTACTAGTTTCATTAGTTCTCATGAAAGCTATGTAGATAGGATGATCACTGTTGAAAAGACTTTTACCATAGGCTTGTTTGATTAAAGGTAAACTTGTTCTAAATGGGATGATCTTGTTCTAAAGCGTTGGCCTGGAAAAAACTTTGGTACGTCTGATACAACGCTAAGCAGCGTCTATTTTGGCGTTTTACGTTCTGATTTCTAACTCTACCGCGGTTTAGTTTCTTCCCCCCTTGTCTAGGTCGGTAAACTAAAGAGGATTCGTCATTGTGACAGCTAACATTCTTTGATAATGTTAAGTGCAATTAATGTCATAGGTAGTAGGTTTCTATTTTATCTAAATTCAACATTCTACCTTATTTCGACCACGAAAGCGGATATTCTATCATGTTAAACATATACATGAATATAAAACACAGTTTTCATATTCGGTTTACTGCGTCGGGCTTTATAATCAATAGGAAATTATATAATGTATTCCAGAGGAAACAAGACCCCCTTCACAGAGTAAATTACAGACTTGTGTCATATTTCTTATTTTGTTTTATAGACAAACATTTTCAAGCTGTGAGTCACCAGTTGTCTATTTTACATCTCAATACAACTTCAGCTATAATCACTGCGTGAAATACATTTTCGATATTCAATTATTTTCCGAAACAGCTGAACCAACTCTGCAGAGATATTATACGTAATTAACAGATAAATCCCTTATGTGTAAATATGTTTCTTTGAAGCATTTTAAAGTATAGCAATTAAATACAAAGGAAAGGATAAGAATCCATTTAAATATTATCTTTAAGGTCGGAATATTAACCTAAAGGAAAGATAAAACATATTACGATTTGAAAAGTTCTGAAATCGTTTCGGTTTTAATTGAATACCAGTGCAGTGGTATTAAGAAAATACAGATAAGAAAGAAGTAAAATACGGAACTAAACATATATAATAGAAAAGATAACAACATGATTTCACTCCATACAACGAGGTATATTACAGAGACGAAACGTACGTATTTTCACAATTTTTGCTTTTAGATAGACAAGCACAAAATTTATAGGAATATGAAAATAATATATTTTTTTTTTAAATACACATAAATACCTATATTCGTTTTGAAAGCTAACCAAGACCACAAATTCTAGGTTCGTTTTAGCGTCTGTTTAACTCTTTGATCTTAACATAAATTTATAGCAAAGAACATGAATTTATCAATGATTTACATAAACACGTTTAAATTCCTTTAATGTTTTTTCAGTTGCATAGAAGAAATTATAGATGCACTAGAAATGGGTTTTTAGACATAAAAAAATATACATTCACAAAGCATGCACACATACTTACTACTCATATATATATATATACGCACTCATATATATATATATATATAATTATGGATAGGTGAGTGCGTATGGATGTATATAGACACCACACATACATTAAGTAACAAATAAAACGAAGTGGAAAATATTTTTTTAAATACCAGCTGAAGTGACTGTTTTATCTTCTCGCGTTGTTGCATTTTGCGTTCCTAGAAATTCAGCCCTAATAAAGGACTTGAATCCTTATTTTCCTTTATTTCGGTTGTGCCTCATTCAAAGATTGTGTATACTTGTACACATTTACATAGTAGCATATACATCGTTGATAAATCGCACAAGCAAACACCAACACCACGTGTGTGTTTTCATGTTTGTTTCTATGTCAAGTTATCTATAAAAACAGAACAGGTTAACATTTATCTTTAAACTGAAGTATTACTCAATATTTATAGAAAACTACAGAATCAATTAAGTTTCCCAAGAGAAATGATTGAGATTTCTTGGCTTCGGCCTGATATCATTCATTGAACTATCTATCTATCTATCTATCTATCTATCTATCTATCTATCTATCTATCTATCTATCTATCTATCTATCTATCTATCTGTCTATGGACGTGCTGTCACTTCGACTCCGAAGGTAATCATTTATTTTGACTATTTATAGCTCAATTTTTGTGAGCATTTTTGTAAATAAGTTGTGTAAGGCACCCAACTTTCGTTTGAGTGCTTTTCCAAGGGAGGAATTCGCCCCTAGGGGCAGTTTCAACCCCATTTCATTTCTGTAATTTTCTTCTTGACATTAGAAAATGTCTAGAAATTTTATTGTAGAACGCTGGTCGCGTTCTTTTATTGACCAGTATTTTCCTAGTTTGGAAACAATAGGAGAAAAAAAGAACGTCCGCGCGCTAAGTGCAAATATAAATATCGGTGAAATGAACGCTGCAACCACGTGCGGTAACAACCCTGTCACCACCGCCACCACCACCACTAACAACAGCAACCACGAGACTACTACTGCTACCACCACCACCTCCACCACCACCACCACCACTACCACGACCAACATAAATGATAAAAATAAAACTCGCACGAAAACTATTGACAAAAAAAACAGCAACAACAAGAACAACAATAAAAATGAACTATCTAATAGTGAAGATGTTAATACAAAAAAATCAACAACAGTAAATTTCGCGGACACTTCGCCAGAAGAAAGAAATAGTAACATTCACAAATGAAGAGCTCATAGAAACAAGAGCTCTGTTTACAACCCGTGGACAAGATTTAGTGCTGCATACACCTCAACATATAAAGCAAGAAATAGAAAATAAGACAATTGTATATAAAATTATTAGAAAAATCAAAAAACTAAATGAACAGATTACAAAAACTGATGTGGAAAAATGTTTAAAAAACATAATGAAAGAAAAAGAGTATATAAACTGGGGTCCCCAGTTTAACACAGTAGTGGTCCGCTTCCCTAACCAGGAAGTGGCAAAAGCTCACTCTACTGAGTCTCTGGGAAATGATGAAATCATCATGGTCCCATACTACAAAAACCAGAGAGTGAGTCGAATCACAATTAAAAATGTACCTCCCGAGCTTCCTAACAAATGGATAACAGGGGCAATCTGTTACCATTTAAAAAATATTAATATTTTGGAGACCGCCGTGTACCCTGGCGACATTTGGGGTGGGAAAACAATAGTGGTGACCATCCAGATTGAGGGGGCCTCTATCGAGAGCCTACCGGATAAGATCCACTTGGAGAATGGGCAATGCCTATATGTTGTGGCAGAAGGCAAAAAGCCTAGATGCTACAAATGTGGCAGCCCCGAACATTTGATTGCCAAGTGCGATCTGGTACAGAAAAACAAGAAAGAACAAATCAGAAAACAAATAAAATCCCTTTGTTGCCAACACCAACACCACACACTCAATTATAGAACAATGCCAAGAAAAACAACAAACCAACGACAAACCGCAAACAACATCACCAAAAAAGAAACAGTACCAACACAATCACCGTTGACTTCACAACCAATTAAACCTGTTGAATTAACAAAAAATAGACCCACACCCACACCCAGGACGACAATTAAAAAGACAGAAAACACTGACGAGAAGACAAATGCTACCCCTAACACCACAACAACACAAACACCGCACAAAACATCAACAATTTATACAAGCATACATAGTAATGCAAATGCTTTGCCTCTACCCCATACTTATACGTCGGACGGCGAAAGTTCGACGGAATGGCAAATAGCCACAGGGGGTAAAAGAAAAAGATCCAAAAAATCCACCAAACAAGAAGTAAAGCAGGGGATATCTAACTCAGGACAACATCCCCCTAGACAATCAAAAAAGTAATGAACCCGTAAAACCACACACACAACTAACTGCAATAGACACAGACAATAAAGAATTAATGGACTACATCAAATCTAACATGGTCATCTGTGAAGATGACTTTAAGACAAACAATCATCCGCACACCACACCACCGCAACACATCAGAATTTTACACATAACACAAGCACAACACCACATACTGAAAACAATATTTCCGAATGCGGTAGGCAGGTATCAACGATACCTGTCGAAAAAACTATACAAACACCTCATCAAAAACAATAAAAAGAAGAAGAAAAAAAAAAATGAAACTTTTAAAATGAGTAAGTGACCTCACTTCTTGCCTCTTGTCTCTTCTAATATAGCGTGTAAAACACAATTTTCGTAAATGTCAAGTATGCTTAAATTAGGTTGTGTGAATGCGCGTGGCTTGGCGTCGGCTTGGAAGCAAGGTTACCTTCTAAACGACATCAAGTCACTGGACGTGGATATAGTAGCTATCAGTGAAACCAGACTCAGTAAGCCGCGGGCCCTCGAGTCCATGTTTGGCAATCAATTTGACATTTATTTTTCTCCCTGTCTGCCGAACATGGGTGGTGGAGGTACTGCGGTGCTTTTTCGAAAGTCTCTAAAGGTAAAAGTAAGAGCAATATTCCTAGACCCGGAGGGTAGGCTGGTTGTCTTGGAGGTGGATGGCAGAAATGGGTGTGCATTCCGTCTGATGGCAGTTTATGCACCGTCCTTAACGGGTCGGGCGGATTTCTTCAGACGTCTAGAGGTTTTCCTGGGTACGTCTAGACCTTTACTGTTAGTAGGGGATTGGAACGCTACCTTGGACACGCATCTAGATTATGTGGGAAGGGATAGGAATAGAAGGGGTGTAAGAGCCTCAAAGACCTGCTCAGACGTTTCCATTTGTCTGACAGGTTCCGACTCGACCATCCGAACGTGCCAACGTGGACTTGGACAAACCGCGTCGGATCGTCGAGATCTTATCTAGATAGAATTCTATGCAGGACAGCGGATGGGGATAGTGTAGGATGTCCACAATTTAAAATAGTCAGCTACACAGATCACAAATTTGTTACGTGTACGCTCGACTTAGATAAAACACATAGTCAGGGTCCCGGTTACTGGAAACTGAAAACGTCGCTGTTAGCGCGACAGGTTTACAGGAACCGGATTAGCGAGTTAATTAAGAGGGCGCTGACGGGAGCGGTCGTTAACAACCGCTGGTGGTACGCCCTGAAAATGGCAATAAAATCGGAATCAATTAGGTTTAGCAAGGAATTAGCGATAGAACGAAATAGAGTAGAGGGAGACTTAGTTAAGAAACTTACCACTGGCAGCGCAACCAAAGTGCTGGCTGCGAGGATGGCCCTCGACCAACACCTCAACGCCAAGCACGAAGGTTGCGTCGTCAGAGCTAAAATGCGTGCCTTAAGGAACGAAGGGATTGAAGCTGCGCGAGAGGCCCGGGTAGCGGAGGCGCAGCGTGGCAACAGATCAACCATTCGGTCTCTAATAGATCAACAGGGATGCAGTTTACTCGAACCCGAAAGGATGTGTGAGGCTTTCAACAGCACTTTGCTCGACTGTTGGTGCGAGTGGTGGGTCGGAACGCGGGATGGATTTCAGTGCCTACCTGACCGACCTGCCGCGGCTCTCGGCAAGAGAAGCGGAGTGTTGTGAAAGTCCCATCACAGCCGCTGACGTGTGGGATGCGATGGCGGGCTGCGCGAGGGATAAGTCGCCTGGATTGGATGGTTTACCCTACGAGCTGTATTGTCGAATGCCAGATTGTTTGGCGACCTCTTGGCATCAGTCTACTGCAACTGGCAACAAAACGGGAGAATCCCCGGTTTCGTGAGCCGAGGTGCAGTGACGTTGCTGAAGAAAGACTCAAACAAGGGGAGTTTTATAGATAATTTCAGGCCCATCACTCTGCTCAACGCAGATTTGAAAATTTTGGCCAAAGTAATAGCCGAGAGGTTGGCGCTTGTCATTGGTAAACTGGTCGACAGGGCGCAAACATGCGCCGTGCCGGGCAGAACCATACATGACAACCTCCATCTGATGCGCTACATTGTGGACAGGGTAGTTAAGGATCCTGGCATGGGTGGGCCGCTGATAAATTTGGATCAGTCTAAAGCCTTCGATAGGGTCGACCATCGGTACTTGGCGGCCGTCCTCAGGGCGGCTGGCTTCGGTCCCGTCTTCCGCGGTTGGATCGCTGCCTTGTATAGCGGCATCCGATCGGTGATTCGGGTGAACGGTCACCTGTCGAAACCGTTTGACATCACGCGTTCGGTCCGTCAGGGGTGTCCCCTGTCGGCGCTTCTGTATGTATTGACTCTCGAGCCGCTACTGCGGAAGCTGGCGACACTGAGGGGCATCCCACGGGAACTGTGTTGCGGGACGAGCGTGTCGGCATATGCGGACGATGTCACCGTCATAGTGTCGAGCGACAAACACATCAAGATGATAGGCGAGACACTAAGAAAATACGAAACGGTGACGGGAGCAAGGATTAACCCGGAAAAGTCAGTGGGTTTGCTACTCGGCACCTGGAGAAGCAAGCCCATGCCGTCCGACTGCTGCTCAGTAGTGGGACGCTGGACGGACGGACCGGTTAAATTGCTCGGGGTCTGGTTCAGTCCGGACCTCCAAATGGATAAGAACTGGGACGAGATCACGAGTAGAGTGGTCGCTCTCAGCCAAACATGGGCCGAGAGAAAGCTGTCTCTAAAAGGCCGGGCGGAGGTGGCGAACGCGTACATCGCATCCGTCATCGATTACCCCCTGACCGTCGTACCTTGTCCCGACGCCACCATCACCAAACTGGAACGCATACTCTTCCGCTTCCTGTGGAAGGGTGGCGTTCCGATGGTGAGGAAGTCCATTTGCTGTCAACATCCGTTGAATGGAGGACTGGGCATGCCGTGGTTGATGATGCGCAGGCATGCGCTGAGACTGCGACATCTCTGGAAATTCATCGACGACGGTGAACAGTGTGGGCGCCGTTTGTGAGGCGCGACTTCCCGCAGCTCGTCTCACTGACCGAACTGCAAACGTGGATCAAAAAGAGACCGAAACTGGGCGATTGGCACCGAGAGTGTCGCCAAGCTCTACAGCAGCTCTGCCGACCGGGGTCAAACTTGTGCAACTTACAAACGACTAAAGCGTTCTATAGAGGACTAGTGGAGGGGAGGTCCGACGACACACTCGGGGCAAACCTGGGCGTCGACGAAGAATTCCTAACCCGCCTGTTCAGGACGACGTTCGGGCCGGGGCCTATGGATAACTTCCAGAAATCCCTGGCTTGGCAGTGCTATCGAGACGCACTACCTGTTCGAGAGAAGAGCTACAGACACGGTTCAAAAACCATCACCGGACCGACCTGCCCGAGATGCGGTCAGAGCGACGAAACCGTTCTGCACGCACTCGTGCAGTGTCCAGATATTTCAGAGCTGTGGTCCTTCGTCGAACAGCTGTTGTCACGTGTAGGTCAGGCTCGCCTATCGGCCGAGTCTGTCGTGAATATTGTTCCACCACCTTCCTTTAAACGGGAAGGGAAAACGGTTTTCGTTATGCTGATGGCTATGGCAAAAGAATGTGTGTGGTGGACGCGTTTGAAAGACTGCAAACAAACACCTTCCTCTCTGGTCAGTCTCTCGTCAACTTTTTCAAGTACCACTTGAAAAGGAGGATGAGAATAGAGAGGAAGGCTTTGGCGAACGAATGTTTTAATAAAAAGTGGGTAAAAGTGGCAAAAATGGTCAGTATGAAAGACGACACTATTTTAAGCATAAATCTGTAACCAAAAGAGACAACGAGAAGTAAGGCGACTTACTCATGTGTTCTTTTTCGAATTGCCTTGGTCTTTTTTGTAGGTTTTTCTTTCCAAGGCTACACCTAAACTGTGAACCTTATATATATATACATATTGCTTTTTTATACACCACACAATCCACAGATCCCTATTGATCAAACGTTTTTTTTTTTTTTGTGCCCCACCCATCCCACCTCGAAAAGAAAAAATTCTACATTGTATTTCGTCCATTTTTATTCTGTGTTTAGCCCTGTGTGACTACAATAAAAAGTTATCTATCTATCTATCTATCTATCTATCTATCTATCTATCTATCTGTCTGTCTGTCTGTCTGTCTGTCTGTCTGCCTGTCTATCTGTCTGTCTGTCTGTCTACCTATCTATCTATCTATTTATCTATCTATCTGTCTTTGTTTATATCTATCTGTCTGTCTATCTGTCCATTTATCTATCTGTCTTTCTGTCCGTCTATCTATTTATCTTTCTGTTTATTTATGTATCTATCTATACCTCACTATAAATATACGTATGTATATATGTCTGTGTATGCATATATATATATTATATATATATATTATATATATATATTATATATATATATATATATATAATATATATATATATATATATGTATATATATATATATATACATATATACACGTACCTACGTATGCATGTATGTTTTGTATGCATGTAAGTATATATATGTAATGATTCTTAAATGACAAGCTTTATTTCATTACTATGTATAATTTGCCGTAACCAAACTTGTTATGTAGGAATCAATATATAGAGATACATGCATAAATGTCTTTGCCTTTTTGTGTTCGTTCATTTTATTTGTCTTTTCTTCGTTTGTTGTTCCCCAATTGCATGCTTTGGGTTAATGTATAATTGAGCCATTGTTTGCAGTTGGATACACTTCCCCTTCGCTAAAATCTTCCAGCGTTTTTTATTCAGTTACGTATTTGCTCTTTCACTCTTCTTCCAGAGACAGAGTTAACAATATCGGTTGAGTTGAACTGATATCTCGACGATTTCGGAGATTCACAAATTTAAACAAATTCTCGGTTTCACACAATCGTTCACACTCTAACACAAGTATATACATAAGCAATCGTCATGCATATTTGACTAAAATGTTTGTGGATTTCTTTAAGTTCAGGAATGCATGGAAGCAACTGTCGTTTGAGGGTTCTTCAGAGATAGCGACGAACTGTAAGACAGCGTAATACCGGGCTTGGATTTCATTAAGGAGGAATAGTAGGTGTGCAGGATGATGGAAGGAAAGTAAGATTACCTATGTGATGACCAGTGGGTCGAAAAATCGATATAGTACTGGTTGATGACACAGAAATTAAAAACTGAGAATATGAGTTTCTGGTTGTTGTGTGATCTCGAGTGGGACTTTGCAACATACACTGATAAAAATTGCGCAACTTTGAAGAGAAACCAAGCTATCGATTTGTGATGAATCAATATTATAGCTTTGAAGACAGAACCCAGAATTTAGGATACACTGTTATCAATGCTAAACTGTATTAAAATATTTTAAAGTTTATGATGTGTAGTCAGTTTAATGATTTTCCATTGTGTGCTTATTGCATGAGAGAAGCGTATAATGATACGTTGTGTATATGTGGAAATTTTGTATTGAGTTTTGTTAAGAAGTATGTATTACTGTTCTCATACAAAGACTGTTTTAATATTTTTCTACGTCAGAAACTATTGCAATTGTAGGAAATCGTATGTTATATACTTCATTGAATTTGAGTAAGAGAATAATGGCTACAAGACATGAAGGACATGAAGGACTGCAGAGTATGTGTTTGGGATTTTGTGCCATATGCGATGCCAGGATAAACCAATGGAATATTTCCTATGTAAGAAGGCAGCACAAACCTCGAAGATGATATTTTAATCCTAGTAACTATGACACAGAATAAGTTGTTTTTTAATGTGATATACATAGAATGTTTATAACCGAGGAAAAAATATGTCTGCAGTGATAAACCAAACGGGTTTAACAGCAGTAGGAATAATATTGGATACGGATCTTGACGCAATGCGATCAATTACCGATGAAAGGCTAAGTTGATTACATCTACCTCAGTGCTCAACTGGTATTCATTTTATCGACCCCGAAACGTTCGGAGGCAACGTCGACGTCGGAGGGATTTGAACTCAGGACAAATAGGTGGACGAGATGCTGCTATTCATTTTTCCCAGCGTGTTAACGACTCTGCCATCTCACCGCCTTAACGCAGCAGAATAATATTGGTTTCAAATTTTGTTACAAGATCAGTAATTTCAAAGGAATGATAGGTCGATTAGATCGGCTCCAGTCATCAACTGGTACTTATTTTATTGACCCCGAAAGGATGAAAGACAAATTTGTCCTCGACTTAATTTAAACTCAGAACCTAAAGATACACGAGATGCCACTAAGCATTTTGTTCGACGGTTTAACCATTCTGCCAGTTGAACAGCATTAACAGCAGAAAAATAATAGATAGAGATAAGGAGTGATAATTAGTAGCAGAGTTAATATTGTATAATATATTAACATCCTTGATATATTTACTATACTTAAATATATTACGAGAGGCACGGTTAGAATATCTTGGTTTAAATCTCTGTCACAGATCATATAGTACTAAGCAACATTATAGTACCCTTATTCAACATACCTGTTAGAAATAGTAGAAAATTCTATCAAATCGTAGTTTAATACATTTAAATTAAGATCACATTAGGTAAAGTTATTCTATCGGGCACAAGAGTTATAATTATTCATGCTACAAGAATTTTGTCCATATGTTCGCTTGATCAAAGTTCACTAATTGCTACACAATAAGTCAAAAACACTCTAGGCGGAGGCGTAATGGCCCAGTGGTCAAGGCATCGGTCTCGCGGTCGTAAGAACGCGGTTTTGATTCCCAGACCGGGCATTGTGAGTGTTTATTGAGCAAAAAACCTAAGCTCCACGAGGGATGGGTGAACCCCGCTGTACTCTTTCGCCACAACTTTCTTTCACTCTTTCTTCCTACTTCTGTCACAAAGGAGAGGAACCATGGCGTAACTCACTATGGTGTGGTACACTTTCAGACCCTAGTCTAGATTGCGAAACCTCTGTGCGCCAGGGTGGTTTAGCTCTCCACCCGTTAAAAGCCACTGTTTACAGAATGAGTATAACAACGTAGCTTTCTCGCCCGTGCATCCGCCAGTCTATCGCGTGTGGTGGGTGGATCTTCAAGTTGCCACATGCATTCTTATTAACTTACAGTAGGCTCGAATTAGAGATTATTCTTTGTGGCTACTGGCGTGAGTCCTGATTGGAAGAAGAAGATAACACTCTCTTCTCTGTTCATGGTTTTCACCAAGATTTAGAGCGTCTATATATTGGTGAAACTACGAAGATCCTTCATTTGAGAGATAATGAAATAGATACAGATGTGAAAGTTCGGTGGTTGTGTATTTGAAGAGTCAAATTTCACAACATGGAGGTTCAGGTTTTCATCTTATAGCGTGATATTATTATTATTTTTTCTATAATTAATGAAGCGAGCTACAAGAATCGTTTTCACACCGTACAAAGTATCTTCACGTAGTGAATTAAAATTCCGATCAGATTGACTTTGTCTTAAATCATTTCGGGTTCGATAAAATAAATAGTTGAGTACAGGGGTCGTTATAATTGATTTACGTCCTCCCTCACCATTACCAGTCTTATATCCACATTTAAAAGAATTATTTTTTCGATTTCTATTATTTCTCTTATATCTGTCCTCCTCTGGATATTAGAATCTTCGCATTTCATATTTTACGTAAAAGGACAAAATACATCAGTGCTGTAATCGACATTACACGATCGAATAACAGAACAACGCAGTGCTCCAGTGTGGCCGAAATCAAATGATTAAAAGCGGGAAATGAAAGATTAAAGGTAAAAAAGTGGATACCCCTATAACGTCTAATTGTGCTTGGTAGAAAGAATTACACTGGCAAGTACCCAGGTTATGGCCCACGTGGTTTACGAGACATATAGCTTCAAAATCTATTAGTTTGATTAAAGAATTCGGCTGCTGGGAATTAAATCGTTAGATAACATCAGTTCCACTCCAGTTTGTCTATCATCCGGTATGCTCAACAAGAGAATGTTTGAACTGCGGACATCGGTAGCCAATTTAGTCATTACACAGACATGTTATTGTGCGTAAGTATGTATGTATAATATATATATGTATATATAATATATATGTGTAAATATATATTTATGTATATATGTGTATATATATGTATATATATATATATGTATATATATATATATATATTATATATATATATGCAGACATGTATATATATACGTGTATGTATGTAAGCGTGTATACTCATGTATACGTGCATACAGACACCCATGTATATACACATACGCACATACGTATACACACACACACACACACACACACACACACATATATATATATGTGTGGATATATATATAATATATATATATATATATATATATATAACTCTAGCACCCCGGTAACAAAGAATCTGATTAATTATCTTTCCTCTGATGATTCTAAATTGATCTAACTCCACTTAATGGCACTTATCCACATGGGAAAATGATAATTATAGCGTGACAGTACCACAGTAGTACAACCATCATTTTTAATGTTACCTTATCTTCAAATCTAAGGAGAATTTTCCGAATTTAGTACTTAATGTCTTAAATCTATACTGTATCTTCTGTCCAATATTCATTAATTTTAAATAATTAAGTATTCACAAAGAAAATGTTACCATTAACACATGTTTCTTAAAGTTTGTTCGTTGACTTTGTTGATTGTAAGTCTAGGTCAGGTGTGATACAGCTGAACGATAATAAAACATATACCATGTCTTATAAGTGTGTATCTGACTAAATTATCTAATGTTTTATTCGCGAATGCTTGGCTGTACCGTAGATTTTTTCAATTTCTAATTGCTTGGCTTCAGTTTCAATCGTAGTGTGTCCATAATAAGACAAGAGTTGTCGAAAAAGTGAGGAATCTGACGAATTTCTCTATACTCATGTAGAGTACAGATTTATTATACATAAAGAAGAATATTTTTGAGAGTAAGGAACATGCTGGGTTCGCTTCACTAGATTTCAGATAGTATACGCGTTATATAGTCCAAGACACCTTGGAGAATAATGGATATTTATATGTCGTCAAAATTTGTCTATTACAGTATTATTTTCATAAAATTTATACTGAATTTCAAGATGCCATCTACAGTCACACACACACACACACACACACACTCACACACACACAACACACACACACACACACACACACACACACACACACACACACACATATATATATATATATATATATATATATATATATATATATATATATATATATTGAGGGCGTTAAAACGTCACTAAAGCGACTGACGGCGCTATTCAGCACCAGTGTTGCTGGAAATAAGTGAAAACAGCTCATAGCCACAAAAACGCACCGTCTCATTTACTGAAAAAGGAAGCACGTTCCTTAAGCACCGGACAAAGCCACATCACCAGTGATTTTGTGCTTACATTAACGCTTGTCAGTGGTTCTCACCGGCGCATTGGGTTAAATTCAACTTGCTTTGTCTGCTTAAAATATGACCGTAGAAATGAAACGCAGATTATATAAATGGTAAAAGCGAAAAGTCTAAACAATAAGGGTGTCTTGTTAGCAATATTTCAAGCAAAAGGCAAAACTATATACCTCAGCACGAGTATTGCTAAATAAGAGTCAAAACAGCACATAGCAACAATAACTCATCGCCTTATTTATTAAAAAGGGCGGCAAGTTCCCTAAGCACTGGGCATAGTCAATTCACCGCTGATTTCATGTTTACATTAACGCTCGTCAGTGGTTTTCCCCGGCGCATCGGATTAAACCGAAATCGCCTTGTCAGCTTGGAAGATGACCGAAAGAACCTTACGCTGGTTTCATAAATGGAAAATGAGTAAATTTTAAATAATAAGGCTGGCTTCTCTCCCTTTGTGGGTAAATATGACGGTACGTTATTGAGGCTATGAGATGTTTTGACTCTTCTAGAAATACTAGTGTTGTATGTGTGTGTTTGTGTGTGTGTGTGTGTGTGTGTGTGTGTGCGTGTGTGTGTGTGTGTAAGCTTCAATGATCGAAGTGTAAGAAGAAAGTTAGCTTCAAGCAATCCGTAGTAAATATTAAAAAAAGCAACTTTCAGAGATTGAGACGAAAGACTGTGGACTTTTTCCTGTCGAAGTACGATCAATAGAAAAAAAGTTCTATTTATATTTCATGGCAGGCAACCAGGTTTGCCGTGTGTGCTAATAAGCATACAAGGTATACAGAACGTAGTAGAAAGGATCCAGGCTACGTATAGTTCGTAGCGAGCGGAATCTCAGAAGAGAAAAATATCCAGGCGTGGTGTATGCCGCAGGATACCTTCAGACCAATGATATCTTGATTAAATGAACGTTTATATTGCTGCAAGTGACGTTCCATGCGTTAAAATGTATCTCATGTAAACTTTCATTTAATCGAGATATCCTTGGATCTAAGATTAGCCTGCAGTATACACCTCGCCTGGATACTTACCACTTCTTAGGTTCCTCTCGCTATGAAACATATGTAGCTCGGATCTTATCTACTCCAGTCCGTAATTTTTCAATATATATATATATATATATTATATATATATATATATAATATATATATATATATATATATATATATATATGTGGGGGGGGGGGTATGTCTGTATATATATGTGGGGCGTGTATGTATAAATTTTGAAGGTGAAACTCAAATTTTGTGAATTTAAAAAGGGTTGCGTTTAGATACAGCGTGCTTGTAAGATTCGAACCCACAATTTTTTGTAAAGAAGCTAGACATTCAAATATTTCAGTAAGTAGGATTCGATTAAATATGAGTTGGCTCAGTTGATGGTTGTTCATATAAAGTTTACTGTATCGTAGCTATCAGACCAATTGTGTAGCAAGCAAATAAATGGCTAAAAAAAAGCAACCAAATTTCACTGAACTAAACAAGCTGTTTTAGTTTGTTAACGGCAACATACAGACCGAAAGAGTCATCGAAAAATATTATATGAGAAGGTACAATGTACCCGGAAAACTAACAACCGGTTCGAAATATCAAAGATTTGATTCACGCATAAGCTTTTAAGGAATTATTTCAAGTAGTAATAAATTAAAAATTGTTTCTTTCCATAAGCACTGGAGATTATGGAAAGTGTATTATTAATTAGCATTTCCGTTTGACTATAGCTATCGCATGAATTGCAAAAAGAAAAAAGGAAAAAATTCATCATTGAAAATATCAAACAACAAAGGTTTTTTTTTTTCTAATTTAAATGAACTCAAATAGACCGTAAACCACTCATTTCAATGTTCACGCTAAATTTAATGTGAGAACGCAAGAGAGATAGAGACTGTGAGAGAAAAAAGGAGAGAGAGACGAAGAGAGAAAGAGAGAGAAAGCGAGAGAGAAAGAGAAAGAGGAGGAAGAACAATCGTATCGAATTATGGACTTCCATTAACAAATAATTTGTCTGATTCTATTAAAATAATTCTATTCTTTGATATTATTTACTTTGACTCGCAGCGCAACTGCAGCAGGTGACGAAAGAACAGTTAACCCTTATGTTACAATTATTTAATCTGATGTTGCCCGACACATTGCAATTGAAATGATTAAGTTAAAGTAGGTCACGTTAGATAAACGAATATTAGATTCACTGTACGAGAAAATGGATTGCATGATGGCTACTTTATATTGGCTACTGTACTGGACACTCTGTAGCATTTTGTGTGAGTCTCTTATAGTTAGAAACTCAGAGCGAATTCTTAAATTTTACACTCAGTTCATTATTTCGTAGGATCTTAATGGCTGATGTATAGTGCAGTGTTGATCATTTTGTAAATCGCTATATATTGAAGTCCGATATCGATACTCCGGTTCATCGCAAATCAAGATCACAACTCATTGATAAAATCGTGTGGATGTGGTTCTATGGATGTGCCTATGAAGTCAAAGCAACATGGGAAATTAAGCTTCGAATATAATAAATAATAGATGCGCTCTGTTAAAGCCTAGCCAGGCTCATGGGCCTGGTTTCCCGGTTTCTATGGCGTATGTGTTCCCCAGCTGGACGGGACGCCAGTGCATCGCAGCGTTTTCTCATTTTTGCCAGCTGAGTGGACTGCAGCAACGTGGAATGAAGTGTTTTGTTCATGAATACAACGCGTCGCCTGGTCCAGGAATTGAAACCACACCCTTACGATCATGATGCTGACACCCTAACCAATAAGCCACGCGCCTCCACTAAGTTTCGCATTTAGTGAACACCAAAAGAGAATGGATTTAAGTAAATCCATGCTAATAAATTATTAAGAACTGAAACATCCATGTTCCAAAACATGTCAGCGGTGTGCATCTGGATGCACAAGATAACATCACAAACAATAGCTGGCAAATGAAAATCAGGTGATCTAATCCGACACAGGTAGTGTCTTATATTTTATGTTCTTTTATCTTCTTTTAACCATATAATATTTACTGCACTTCGCATTTTCATCTGTGTAAATATCAAATTAAAATCGTTGCTATGATCGACATCATGCTGTGGACAAAATGCTTAGCGGTGTTTCTTTAGGTTGCACAGTTTAATTTCAAATACCGCCGAGGTCGACTTTACTTTCATTCCTTCAGGCTTGATAAAATAAGTGCGAGTCAAGCACTGAGGTCGACGTAATCCGCCAAAAGTTTAGGTCTTGTTGAAGAAAGAGTTATTATTATTATTACTGAGTGAGAGAGCAGTGCATGCCATCAAAATGACACTGGGGTAAAATATACGAAGCCCAGTATACCCATCATGACTACCCGTCTGATAAGGGTACACCAGGCACATGCATCACAACCATATGTGCGCGACATGGTGATCTCATATCAAGATAAACAGCACATGACCTTGCAGGTGGGGCCCAGTTAAAATTTTCTTCTGGTCGAGTAACCTATCCTGTGCAAAAGGTCCCTGAATAAGGATTGTTTAAAGATGTTGAACGAACCACCCATGTTTCCAAAGGTAAGTTATTCAATTCCCAAAGAATTCCTTTCAACACGTGGCTATGATGCTCCCCCACTACCTCTGCTCGTGATCAGAGATGCACATATCGTCAGCCACTAAGCGACATGGTGAACTGGTTAAGGTGAAACAACTGACAAGCAAATCTGTGGTATTGAGCAGAATATTTGCTGTAGCCCATCTTTTGTACCAAGACAAAACAATGTACATGAGAAACACTTCCAATCAGTTAAGATCAGGGGCCATTATTATTATTATCATTAGTAGTAGTAGTAGTAGTAGTAGTAGTAGTAGTAGTAGTAGTAGTAGTAGTAGTAGTATATGACAATGTTTACGAGAATGATCATGGTAGCTATGTTGCTTCTAATAGCCACGGAAATAATGATTTGTCGGGGATTGTAATGCGAGAGCAGTTGTGGTGATGCTGATGTGATAATGAGACTGTAGTGATAGGGGTAATGGTAAAACAAATGATGAGAGAAACGAAGGAAACTATGCTGAATGCGTGGGTTGGCGATGATAAGCAAGATGATGATGATGATGATGATGATGATGATGATGATGACAGTGACGATGAATTTGGTGATCATAAGGTAGGGTTAGTGGTAGTGGTCATGGTAGTGATGAAGATGGCTAAGTGATGACGATGCTGGTGGTGCTGGGGATGCTGCTGTTGGTGCTGGTGAGGCGATGTACATGAAGATGGTGAACGGTTCCTATGACAAAATAATAACCATGATCACGAAGAATATGACAGCAATGAGGAATGTGACGCTAATGATAGTTAGGCTGTTGATGGTGATGACAGTGAAGATGATGGTGATCGTTATCATAAGCATCATTATCATCATCATCATCATCGTCATCATCGTAATTACCATCATATCATCTTCTCCATCGTCGTTATTATCATTATCAGCTGCAGCATGATTTTGACTATCATCGTCGTCGTCTTCATCGCCATCATCATCATCATCATCATGATCATGATTGTCATCATCATCATCATCATCATCATCATCATTATTTTCATCTTCATCATCATCATCATCATCATCATCATCACCATCACTATTGGTTCGTTTTATAGAGTCACGAATAACAAGATTTGAAAGGAAATGACGAACGAGTAAATATGCGAACAACCTTAATGAGACTTTGGTAATTAAGCGAATTTAAGGAAGCAGGTATCATGAAGGAAAATGCAATCTTGTTGTCAAAGACATGACAGCCAAAATAGTGCTAAAGTAGAGGCCGACTGAACAAAGGAATTTGTCTGAAACAATAACTCAAATTAAAGAGCCATAACGCCAGAAAATTGTTTGCCAACATGAAAGGAGACTCACTTCGATGGCAGACATGATATTTCGCTAATATATTATAAAACGAAATGAACATATACACATGCATAAAAAAAAATGAACACACACGTACACGCATTTACACAAACATATGTGTATATATGTATCTGTGTCTGTACATACATACCATTATGATATGTATATGCTTTTCTACTCATGTATACATTTGGGTGTACTTGTGTGCCTGTACTTAAATATGCATACGAATTACATATATGTATGTAACTATATCTGTGTGATGTATATGCGTATATATATTTATATAAATATACGCATATATATATTTATATAAACATATATATATATATATATATACATATATATATATATATATATATAATATATATATATATATATATATATATATATATATACATATATATATACATATGTATGAATGTATGTATGTATGTATGTATGTACGTATGTATGTATGCTATATATATATATATATATATATATATATATATATAATATATATATATATACATATATATATATATGTATGTATGTATGTATGTATATATGTATATGGATATGTATATGTATGTACATATACATAATTAATGTCAAGTAATTTTGGAAACGAACGAAATGGAACATTAAATACGGTGTTTAAAAATATTTTAGCCAAAAATTTCATTCAGCAACAATAAAAATAAATCAAATTTAAATGATTCTTCCAAATTTTCTCTTCTCTCATTCTCGTTGTTTTTTTTAGTTTTTCTGTAATTATTTGTTTATTTATTTTTGCACGTGATTGATTATTTGCTATATTTCTGATTATATTTGTTTACGGATGTTTGTTTACATTATATTATTATTGTGTAATGTTTTATGGTATTTGATATTTGCATATTTACGAAAATATATTTTTTCTGTAATTATAAACGTACGTACTCGTCGTCTCTGTAGTAGTTAATGGACATTCCCCAATCCGGATCATATTTGTTGATGTTATTAACATTGATTTAGACAGTGTTGAAAACCAAATAATTACAGGAAAAAGTGAGAGACGAAGATTGACAGAATAAGAGAGAGACTGGCAGAGATAGAGAGAGAGAAAGGGAGGGAGATGAAGGTAGAAGGAAAATGCTGAAAAACGTTCTTTGTGTGTTGGTTTGATCCGGGTTTCATTGCACCAAAAATCAAGCATAAAACTATAATGGAGGATTTCCCTGCGAATCTATTACAAAAATAATAAAACAGTTACATTGATATACTTGAAATTCTTATGAGCAGATTTCTTTTACATGTAGGAAAAACATATTCGTCATAGATTCAATGCCATATACATACGGTAATGGAGAAGTCAATTAAACTGATCCAGTAATTAAGTATTTTATTATTTGAAGAAAGTCCTGCCGGTGCAAGTTGAAAAGTACGCGTGATTTTGGTTGACATTTCAACGCAGAGCGCACTAAAACTCATCACAGAAAACGCATTTTGCTCAATACTTCAAAAATTCTGCTCATAAATCAAGAAAACTAGATACAATATGTTATTATTATTATTATTATTATTTATTGTCTTTGCACAGCTTCTAACGCTGGAGATGTACTATGGTGACAACTGGTCACTACCAGTCAAGTAACGTAACACATATATTTGTTTTGCAAGATTTTGGATGTGAAATCGTGTGTTGAAACAGATATTGTTATATTTCGGAATGGTCATTTTGCCAGTTTAGCCAATAAAAACACATGCACTATATATTTGGTGTTACTTTGCTTCAGGGTTATTTATTTTTTATATTAATCTTAATATTATTTCGGCCAGAGTTCCTTCATCACACTGCTGTGACCTCATCAGTGGTCCTTTGCTTTCTTCTTCCTTATTTGTGTGTCTCAGCTGACCGTTAGTAAGGAGAGACACACAAATAAGAAAGAAGAAAGCAAAGGACCACTGATGAGGTCACAGAAGTGTGACGAAAGAACTCTGGCCGAAATAAGATTAAGATTAATGTAAACAATAAATAACGCTGAAGCAAAGTAACACCAAATGTATAGTGCGTGTGTTTTTATTGGCTAAACTGGCAAAATGACCATTCTTAAATACAACAATAACGTAACATAGCTTGTTTTTGGAACACCATCCGGAGTATTCTAGTGGTTCCAAGCAGAGCTAGGTTCTACAAGTGCTGCACCCTTATTGCAGCCCATATTTGTTCCATGTACTTCTCAAGATTTTACTCACTGTTCCCAGGGCTCCGACAATTATTGTTACTATACCACCTCTCTCAGTGCCCACAACTGCTTAACCTCCCATACAAACCTGTTATATATATATCGTCTTTTCTTTCTTCCTTATGAAATACCTTGTTGTTACCTGGGCATGCTATATCTATGATCCAGCATCGTTTGCTTTCTTTCTCAATTAACACTATGTGTGGC
Organism: Octopus sinensis; assembly: GCF_006345805.1. Taxonomy (NCBI): domain Eukaryota; kingdom Metazoa; phylum Mollusca; class Cephalopoda; order Octopoda; family Octopodidae; genus Octopus; species Octopus sinensis. Next base: position 68,019,067 of record NC_043004.1, read on the forward strand.
TTCCTATTCTCTATCTCATGTTCGCAGTGAATCATAAAATCACATAGGATCTTTGCATTATCATTTTCGATGATGCCTTCGGGATTATGTTCGTACCACTATTTTGCTCTCTCAAGTCCACACTTGTTGCAAAGAGTCCAATGGACAATCCTTGCTATATTGTCATGACGTCTTTTATATTATTTCTGGGCTAGTGGTGTGCATTGACTGGTATTATGCCATACGGTTTCACCATTTTGTCCACAAATTCTGCACTTAACACTTTCTTATATGTTGTCTATTCTGTATTTGATGTAATTGGTTCTTAATGCTTGCTCTTGGGCATCACCGATTAGGGCCACCGTTTCCGGTTTTAGATCACTTTTAGTAATCCCTAACAATCTATTTTTTTTCTGTCTGTCTTATCTTAAACATTCCTATGCAATTCTCCATGCATTCTTTTCTTTATCAACGTATTTTCAGTTTCATATATTCTCACGTCTTTTATCTTTGCAATCTTCCAACATACAGAAGCCTAACTTTTCTTACTTCCAATAATAGCGGTTCTGATCACTATTTTTCTTCTTCTTCTTCTTCTTCTTCTTCTTCTTCTTCTTCTTCTTCTTATTATTATTATTATTATATTATTATTATTATTATTATTATTATTATCATTATTATTATTATTTTTACTATTATTATTATAATTATCAGTAGTAGTAGTAGTAGTAGTAGTAGTAGTAGTAGTAGTAGTAGCAGCAGCAGCAGCAGCAGCAGTAGTAGTAGTAGTAGTAGTAGTAGTAGTAGTAGTAGTAGTAGTAGTAGTAGTACTACTACTACTACTACTACTAATACTAATTCCTCGGCGGAATTTGAACTCTGAACGTAACGACGGGCGTAATGCCGCTAATGATACTACTAGCTTGCCGCCTTCATAGTAGTAGTAGTAGTAGTACTACTACTACTACTACTACTACTACTACTACTACTATGAAGGCGGCAAGCTAGTAGTATCATTAGCGGCATTACGCCCGTCGTTACGTTCTGAGTTCAAATTCCGCCGAGGTCGACTTTGTCTTTCATCGTTTCGGGGTCGATGAACTAAATAACATTGGAACACCGAGGCCGCTGTAATTGCCCATTCACTTTCCCCAGGATTTCAGTTATTCTTCCTTAAAATAGGAAAGCTTATTATCAGTAGTGATATTATTATTGACTGAGAGAGAAGCACAGGGCACCAAATCACACTAGGGTATAAGATACGAAGCCAATCCCACCCATCATGACTACCCGACTCAGAAGGGTACACCAGGCACATGCATCACAACAAAATTTGCGCGATATAATTTCAGATAAGGATAAACAACACATAAACTTGTAGGTATGGCACAGTTATAATTTCCTTCCGGTCGAGTAGCTCATCGCGCTAAAAATGCCTCTGAATAAGATTTGTTCAAGAATTCGGAACGAAACCCCATGTTTCCGGAGATGAATTATTAAAACCCCAAAGAATTTCTCTCAACACATGGCTATGATGCTCCCCCACTACCCCTGCTCGTGATCAAATATGCACGTATTGTCATCAACAAAGGGACATGCACAACTGGTCATGGTCAAGCAACTGACAAGCACTCTGTGGTATTGAGCAGAATATTTGCTGTAATGACAACAATTCCAATCAGTTAAGATCAGAAGCTATGGGAGCCAGTGCCATAGCGATATTGATTATCTGGTCTTAGAACTCAATATTATCTGGTGTTAGAACGTAATCTTCAGAAGACAGCGTTATTCGAGTAGAGATACTAAATTAAAGTAAAAATAATGAAATTCTTTGGCAAATTTCTCATTCTTTTATAATTTATCATATATCATATTTATCTATTTCTGTATAAATATATACGTATATACATTTAAACAAAGAGAGACAACTAGTCATATATATATATATATATATATATATATATAACAATTGCAGCGTGGAAGGTATTTGTAAGCCATTTAAGAAACACACAAAAGCCGTTCGATTCACTTCAACATTTAAGTTTAACTTGTCAAAATATTTTCGTCGCTAAAATCCGCGACCTGTTCACTAACAAAAATCCGTACCTAAACGTACGTAAATGTTGAAGTGAATCGAACGGCTTTTGTGTGTTTTTTAATGGCTTACAAACACCTTCCACGCTGCAATTGTTTTCGTTTCAGCACACGATCTCAGAGCAAATCACTTACTATGCGAGTACATCTCCCTATATATATATATATTTACATTAATTATATCTGACTGATGTTTGTCCTAATCTTGTTTTTTGTTAACACAACGTTTCCATTAAGACCTATAGTGAGCTGTAGAGGTTCACCATGACATCCATTGAGCCTGATCCGCTTCCTTGTGGATACAATCAGTCTATTAGCAAGAAAGTGAACATCGTACGTTAAGGGTTCCACCCACTTCACAGAATTGATCGAGCGTACCTCCATTGAATCTACCTAGATGATGAGTCTAGATGTGATAAATCCCAACTGGTGAAGCACTATTGGTGATACAAGAAAAACTAGTGGCAGACACCCATCTAAAAGAACGCACTATTATACTAATAAGAAACTTGATGGAAGGGTACGCCTTCGGTGTAGAAACTACCTACTTCAGTACGAATACTGATATATATCGAAAAAATAGGGTTTAGTTATGGTTTCGCTATTATCACCGATAATAGCCAATATATACATGGATACTTTGAGAATTTGACTTTAGTATCAACACTACTAAAACCAACCCTATGGTTGCGATATTTTGATGACACCTTTATACTCTGGCCCCACCAGAAAGATGTCCAAGTGTTATTAGATCATGTGAACTCAAATAAGCGATCCATACAGATCACAATGGTAAAAGAAAAAGACAATCAGCTAGCATTCCCACCATCCAAACAGTGCAAAGAAAAGGATTGCACAGTGCCTAAAACATCGAGGAAAGTATATAAGTAGCGACTGTGATATACACCAAGAAGAAATGATCGAGTTCAGTAACAATCTATTAAGGAACAACTACCTCAAAAACATACTATCCAGTTCAATTATGAAGAAAAGAGAGGGTGAAACCAATAAACTGTCCACAATTTGTCTATGTGAAAGGCCTCTCCGAAAAGATACAAAAGATATGCAACCCAAATGACATCAGGACAATATTCAAGAGTAATACAACACTTCGCAAATATCTCATTCGAGGAAAACTACCGATAAAAGAGAATATGACCAGAGACTACGTGTACTCCATCCCATGCAGCTGTGGAATGTTATACAAAGGAGAAACATGCCGACCCCTCAAAATAAGGGTAGAGAAACATCGCGAAACTGTGACACGAGGGAATATTGATAAATCGGTTATAGGTGATATGTATGGTCAAATATACATAATGTAAATAATGTACGTAATTCCTCATCTCTTAAATATAGAACTATCTATTGGGTTGTCCGGAAAGTTCGTGCCGATTTATAGTAGCTTAGCTTTCGACTTAGTTTAGAACATACGAGTAATTGAGTCCACGAAACAGGATTTGACTACACAGTTTCAGTTATCTTTTCGTGGAAGAAGGTTTATGTTCCTATAACCTGTGTTAATTCTGTAGCCCTTTAAAGTGGAAGATAAGTTCACTTTCGGCACTTGGTGCTTTTCCTTTCTGTAAAGGGAAAAATGCCTCACCAGCAACCAAAGAAATATGTGCAGTTTACGGTGATGTTTCTTTACCCGAAATAACTTTATGGTAGTTGTTCGCAAGGTTCCGAGCTGGAGATTGTAGCCTTATTGATAAAGAGTAATCAGTCAGACCATCCACTACAGATGATGACCAAATCAAGTCATGATTTGAGAATAACCCACATTGCACAACCCGATAATTGGCAGAAAGACTCAACCTATCAAAATCCGTCGTTCATGAGCACCTGATAAATCTTGGGTACACAAATTGCTACGATGTTTCGGTACCACATGAGTTCAACGATCAAGATATCTCCATTTCCTGCTCATTATATATACATACACGCATTATCCCAACATACATATATAAATATATGCATGTGTTTCAAAGACAGAAAAATTTGGCGGGGGAGATAGGTTCAACAATGTTTTAAATCAATACTAATATAAACAAACGACAGACTTTAAAATACCATTATTTTCCTCCATAAATGTAATGAAACAGAGATGTCGATTAAGCCATCCACAACTTCACTTCTCACTTGGTCGGTCTACTATAACTACTGTTAGACTATAACACATTATCCTTGTGTAAAGGACCGTGAAGAAACATTAAAACGTTTAGCCCTACATTAAAAATGTCGAAAGACATTGTCACGAGTTGTTTGATTAATGAACATTTCTGTAAGAAGAAAAGAATCTATTTTCGTTGATATTTTCATTTTCTTTTTGTATCTGATCAAATTTTCGCAAAAGAAAATTATACTTACAGTTCTATTTTCGTTAGCTATGATCGAAGAAAATTCTTATCTGAAAACCAAACATAATCTTATCTCACAAACATATGTGTATGTTGATATGTTGTCGAATATTTCTGAAAATGTACAAAAGTAAAACAACAGTGTGCTGTTGTTGTTGTTGTTGTTGTTGGTGTTGTTGTTGTTGTTGTTGTTGTTGTTTTAAATGCTTAGAAAATTTTTTCTCTGAAAATTTCACCAATTTCTGTTCGTGGCACATCAAATATCCTGTATATACGAAATTAAGGAAGTTTGACATAAAAATACTATATCTATTAGAGATTCTGTTTCACTTATATATAATACAGTGATAGCACGTGAGTTCTTGTGTAGGATATTCTGCTCCCGATTGTAAGTTCTTGGGTTCGATGCGGGTCGACGCGTTGTCCTTGAGCAAAATAATTTAATTACCGTTGCTTCAGCCCACTCAGCTGGTAAAAAAGGACCCGGGTAGTCACATTGTCCGTCATGCCGAATCTCTCCGAGAACTACTTTAAGGGTCCTCGTGTAAGTGGAATACTCAGCTACTTGCATGTTAATTTCGCGAACATGCTATTCCGTTGACTGGATCAAATGGAACCCTCGCCCTCATAACCGACGGAGTACCAGTATATATAAAACTACACAGATTTCTCGGATGGGATCTGTAACAATAACATTTATAATGTTTCACCTTCGTGGTTCATATAATAGTTTAGGCATTATATGTTTCCGATATCATACTTAACTAAAAAAGGTAACGAGCTGTCAGAATCATTAGCACGCCGGGCGAAATGCTTTGCGATATTTCGTCTGCCGCTACTTTCTGAGTTCAAATTCCGCCGAGGTCGATTTGCCTTTCATAATTTCGGGGTCGATTAAATAAGTACCAGTTACGCACTGGTGTCCATGTAATCGACTTAATCCGTGTGTCTGTCCTTGTTTGTCCCCTCTCTGTTTAGCCCCTTGTGGGTAGTAAAGAAATAGGTATTTCGTCTACCGCTACGTTCTGAGTTCAAATTCCGCCGAGGTCGACTTTGCCTTTCATCCTTTTAGGGTCGATTAATTAAGTACCAGTTACGTACTGGGGCCGATATAATCGACTTAATATGTTTGTCTGTCCTCGTTTGTCCTCTCTGTGTTTAGCCACTTACGTTCTAAGTTCAAATTCCGCCGAGGTCGACTTTTGCTTTCCTCCTTTCGTCGATAAATTTCGTACGAGTTGCGTACTGTGGTCGACTCAATCGACTTGCCCCCTTCCCCAAAAATTCAGGCATCGTACCTTTATGAGAAATAATATACATACTTTATCAACGGTTATCTCATTCTGATCACGTGGAAGTTGTAATCAATCCCACAAAATTATATTTATTAGCATGAATGTAAAATTTATTATTACTCCACCAGATGTTATTCGTTCTCAAGCAAACATAAGACTGATGGCATTTGCGTCATGGCTTCCTATTCAATATTGTGTATGATCTAAAGAAACCTTTCTCTTCCATATGGTAGCAGTGAATGGTATATGAGAGATTTGGTTACATTTCCAGCTTCTCTAGCCACCACATAGGATCTCCCTTCTTGACATAGCTTAAAATTCTCTGATTGATTTCAAACAGGGCTTCGAAATTAGGGACGAGAATGATGTCAAGCGATGTCATTTCGTGATATGAAATCACTTCCACTTACACATCAAAATCCAACAAACAAGGATGTAATACTCGAAATTATCCATTATTTTGCAGATTAAGTTGTTATCAAACATTCGGAGATGTATATTATTCTCCATACATGCAAGTCAAATACGAATTTTCCACTGCAGTAGTATATTCCATTATGGTAATATATTCCACCAGTTACGCACTAGGGTCGGTGTAATCGACTTAATCCCTCTGTTTGTCCTTGTTTTCCCCCTCCATCCTTAGACCCCTGTGGGCAATAAATAAATAAATTCCACTAAATTGTAAATTTTGTACTTACTGTTTACATGGTCTCGGCACACATATTTAAATGGTCACATAGAATTATTACATATAGCATTTAACGTACCTCAAATTATTATCATATATATTATATAACTGCTTCGAAATAAATATTGACTGGGAGGTAAGAAGCTTGCTTACCAACCACATGCATCCTGGTTCAGTATCAGTGAGTTGATAGACGGGAACAGAAAGAACCCATCGTATATGTATATATATATATATATATATATATATATATATATATATATATATATATATATGCGCGTATGTGTGTATGTGTGCGTGTGTGTTTGTATATATGCATGTATGTGCTTGTGTGTGTATGTGTGCGTTTGCCTTTGTGTCTAGGTTCTCCCCCACCGCAGCTTCACAACCGATGTGTTGTCTCCACATAATTGAGCGATTCGACAAAAGACACCGATAGAATAAGTACCAGGCTTTAAAGAATAAGGCCAGCGTTCGATTTGTTCGTCTAAAGCCCGACCAGGCTATGCCCCAGGATGGCCACTGCCAAATGGCTGAAACAAGTTAACGAATAGTCTTTAAGAATAGTGTTAGTCATATTATTATCATTACATAGTAATTGACAGGTTACATATGAAGGTAGCATTACATATAATATCTAACTAGCTGCATATTATTTTTATATACCATTTACTCTTTTATTCTTTTACTCTTTTTTACCCTTTTATTTGTTTCAGTCATTTGACTGTGGCCATACTGGAGCACCGCCTTTAGTCGAGCAAATCGACCCAAGGATTTATTCTTTGTAAGCCTAGTACATATTCTATCGGTCTCTTTTGCCGAACCGCTAAGTTATGGGGACATAAACACACCAGCATCGGTTGTCCAGCAATGTTGTGGGTAAACCACAGACACACAAACATACACACACACACACGCACACACACACACACACACACATATATATATATATATATATATATATATATATATATATATATATATACTATATAAATATATATATATATGTATATATATATACTATATAAATATATATATATATATATATATATACATATATACGACGGGCTTCTTTCAGTTTCCGTCCACCAAATCCACTCACAAGTAGTAAGTTGGTAAGCAAGCTACTTACGACACAGCCGCTCCTGGAATGGCAATGGCCCAGTGGTTAGAGTAGCCGAATTCCAAGCCGGGTTTTGTGAGTGTTTATAGAGCGAAAACACCCAAAGCTCCACGAGCCTAGGGCAGAGGGTGGTGAGGAGCACTGCTGTATTCTTCCACCCCAACTTTCTCTCACTCTTTCTTCCTGTTTCTGTTGTACCTGTATTTCAAAGGTCCAACCTTGTCACATTCACGCTGATTCTGCCCAAGAACTACGTTAAGGGTACACGTGCCTGTATTTAACTATTCGTTTCCTATATAAGCAGTGTAGTAAACATATAAACGCGACAAAATTAGCTTTTGCTTCGTAGATTGCAAATATCAGATGAGCAGCGTTAATCGATTTTCACATCACATCATATTTTCAATAGATTTTCAAACCATATAGGATTCTCATCAGAGGTGTCTGCATCAATTCAACCAAGACCAGGGAAACATTCAGACAATCTGTTATTTACTCAACAAATACAATCGTTAGCTGGAACTGGAGCTATTCATTTGCTTACTTTGTTAAAACTTTATTTATTATCACCGGTCTGGTTCCAAATGTGAAGCACGAGGCAAGGTGGATCAGTCATTTACGAAAGAGAATCATTTAAGCTTTTATGTTTATATACATGTAACTATTAGGACTTTTGGATATTTGTCTATTAGTATGTCGATTAAAGTACATAGGCGGTTTGGACTACCTGATATCATCGTCTGAACGATGTAATTTTCACTGAAGTTACGACAGTAAATCTGCAGTACTTGTTCGGCATTAAACCCACCCTCCGTTTCCTTTATCAACAATATATACGTGGGTGTATGTGTGTGTGTGTGTAGACAGAGAGAGTAAGACAAACAGACAGATATGCAGACAGATAAAAAATAGATAGATAGATAGATAGATAGATAGATAGATAGATAGATAGGCAAATAGACAGAGAGATAGATAGAGAGAGAGATAGACAGACAGACAGACAGACATATAGACAGATAGATAGATAGATAGATAGATAGAGATAGATAGATAGATAGATAGATAGATAAATAGATACATAGACAAACATATAGATAGATAGATATGTTTCTTTATTCGCCACACAGGGCTGCACACAGACAGGACAAATTACAAGGTAGAGCTTTTCTTTTGGGGGTAAAAAAAGGGGGCTTGGTTTTCGATCAAAAGGGATCGTAAAAGGAACGAAAGAGGACAAAAAAGAGGGGGATAAAATAAAAAAAAATAAAATAAAAAATAAAAAAGGGGGGAAGGGAAAGGAAAAAAATTGATCAATAGGGATCGTTATCACAGAAATGTCAATATGAAGTGTAAAGGGGAGGACAGGTGAGGTTTACCCGTGGAAAGAAAAGCCTACGGAAAAGACCACGGTAACCTCGGTCAATAGAAGTCACATGTTATATTCCTTTTTTTTTTGGCAAATAAGCAACTCTCTGTATTAATTTTTACGGCCCATAGAATCATAGTCAAGGTGGCTTCGTCATTCATATGTGCCATCCTTGCTACATTCACCCATCTTTTTTTAAAACATTCACTAGACAAACTTGCCTCTCTACTCTCACTTTCCTCTTCAAGTGATACTTGAAGAAGTTGATGAGAGATTGACCAGAGAGGAAAGTGTTTGTATCTAATCCTTTCAGGCGCGTCCACCAGATACAATCTTCCGCCATAGCCACAAGTATGATAAAAATAGCTCTTCCTTCCCGTTTGAAGGAAGGAGGCGTGACGATATTAACGATAGACTCAGCTGATAAACCGACTCGTCCCACACGTGACAGCAGTCGTTCGACATAAGCCCACAGGTCGGAAATTGTTGGACACTGCACGAGTGCGTGCAGAACGGTTTCGTCGCTCTGCCCGCATCTCGGGCATCGGCCCCGTGTTTCTCGAGCCGTGTCTGTAGAGCTTATCCCGAACGGGTAGCGCTTCTCGGTAGCACCGTCAGGCCAGGGATCTCTGGAAGTTGTCCATAGGTCCCGGCCCGAAAGTCGTTTCAAACAGGCGGGTCAGGTATTCCTCGTCGACGCCCAGGTTTGCCCCAAGATCGTCGTCGTACCTCCCCTCCACTAATCACCTATAGAATGCTTTGGTTGCGTTGAAGTCACTCAAGGTCGACCCGGGACGGCAGAGTTGCTTGAGGCAACGCGACAATCGCAGTGCCATTCGCCCTATCTCGGCCTATAGATAGATAGATAGATAGATAGATAGATAGATAGATAGATAGATAGATAGATAGATAGATAGATAGATAGATAGATAGATAGATAGATAGATAGATAGATAGATAGATAGATAGATAGATAGATAGATAGATAGATATTGATAGATAGATAGATAGATAGATAGATAGATAGATAGATAGATTGATAGATAGATAGAACGATAGAAAATGTGGGACCATACTATACAATACCATATATCTACCCCTTTAATCTTTCGTATATTTGTATTCTTCCTAAGTTTCCTGGTATAATATATCACTAACTCCCTTTGTATCTATCTATTTATCTAATCTAGCTGCATGTATATATATCCTCGCATGTATATATAATTTCGGCTGATTATATATATATATGTATATATATTATGTGAAATAGAAAGATGAATAATCTTGTAGTAGATTAATCAAAAGTTTAACCGATACCTTAGTAGCAAAAATCACAGCAGTAAACAGCACGGTTGGAGGTACAACCATCTGGCGTTGCAACCGTGCGTTGGTGCGGATAATTGAATTTAAAACATTATTGGTGAATTGAAGAAATGGAGCTGAACGCAGATTGAAACAGAAATCGTTTTATTCATTCTACACGTGTTCGAAAGGCACAAATTACCAAAATCCGATTGAATAATGGGACCATATTGTGTCTTTCTCTTCAGGAAGAAAAAAGGAAATCCGTTGGAAAAACAAAAACAGAACAGAGGCGGAGCAAAAACAAATCGGACTATGCTCCTAAGAGCCCATGGCGAAACTGTTTATCAGTGTATGTTGAGAACCGGTGGCTGAAGAATTCAACGGGTCAGGCATCGGTCAATCATGTGGGTGAGGGTGTATAGATTCTTTGTGACCGAGAATAAAGTTCTGACTATTTAAGGAATATTGGATGTTTTATAAGGGGCGAGAAAAAATCTACTTAGAGACGTGTGTGTGTGTATACTGTTCTATATATGTGTGTGTTGGCGTAGGGGTAGAAAACATTTTTTGTGTACGTGTGTGCGTTTGATCGTTCGGCTGTCAGTGGCTACTGCCGTGATAACCGTTGGGTGGCAGAAAGAAAAAAAATATATATATTATGTTTTATGTGTGTGTGTTCATCTAAGCCTGCCTTGTCAAGGAAACCCCCCGCTGTGAAAAAACCAAGCCCCGTTTGTCTTACAGGAGTAATTCCCCTTGCAGTGGTTAATCGTAGATATCTTAAAGGCTATTTCAGAATTTGTACCAAGGGCTATGGGTGCCGGTATTATTTATAAACGCTATTTAAAAGCCAGATAAGTGTAACGCCGCCAATGGGGGCATCGAAAAGCCGACTGTAAGAGCCCGTTTACCATCCGGCCTCTGGCAAACAAAATATGGAAGAGTTCGGAGACACAAAGGTTGCACTGTCTTCTGCCCCTATCAAATGGGAGGGCCACCGACAAAATTGACCATCCAGCCTATAGCTTAAGTTCGTATCCTTCGGTCGCCATATTAGCTTACTGAGTCCCGTGGTCTGGCGCTTGTTCACGTCCCGAAAAGTTGCGTAATGGTTGGAGACACGCAAAGACAATCTTGAGGATGATGCCCCTACATAAGAGTGAAGACATCTGAGTCCGTGTAAACCTTGCATTGGTAGACGGCTTTTTGATCTTGGAGTTCGCCGACGTGAATCTTAATCTGCTAGGATTAGTTCCTGAAATTAGAACTGCGTTCCTGTCACTATGTTCGTTCCGAGACCTGCAGCCGCTTACTACTATATATTTTCCACTACGTCACTATTAACTATAGGAATAACCCCTGATTCTCCACTATCTATCAGAGTGCTGTCATTGCTACTGCCCGTGGTGCTGCTATTGCGGGAAATGATGCTGGGGATGCTATTGGGGCTCTCTACCCTACTCCCATTGTTACCGTCAACCACAACACCCCTATTTATAACTATACCCCTAGTGGGTACTCCCTGGCTGGAGCTGAGATTATGTGTCACTGTACTGGCTCTCATATCATTATTACTACTATAATTATTCCTACTGAGCATTAAACCGGGAGCGGAAGAGGCTGTGCCTCCGGAAAAAGGTGATAGGGTCTTAGTAAGTGGCCTATTATTATGGGAGGCGATTATCTGGGCGAGGTTTTTAGTGTTGGAGGAAGCTATCCTAACTTTATGTGAGTTAACCGTGGAGTAATATTTGGAATTTCTGGGGAAGTTATTGGCGATGGCTTGTCTAAACATGAGGGGGAGGTTAGTTCTAATCTGCTTACCAAAGGGGATTACAAACCATATATGCTTATTCCTATCAGTGTGACGCCAGCTCTCGCATTCGGGTGGGTGATTCTCGGATGAATAACGGGTCTTGGGTTAGTGTAAGACCTCCCGGACCGTATTATCCTCCTTGTTCGCTAAATTAAATGCGGGAGCGACTACCCCGGCATCCGCCGCGCTCCCGTCCTTACTTAAAATGTTAATGTTATTATATACGGCCCTATCCTGATGACCGAATGATGGCATCGGAAGGGCCGGATCAATATAAATTACCTTCTGCCTATAACCGGCCTTGATAGTGCGGCGTTATAAAATTCCGCTTTCTGCATAAAAATATCGGCACTGGCGGACAAGCCAGACAATCTTAGAGAGATGTTTTTAACCAAATTGTCTGTTACGGTTTTGGCATGATTTGAGAAGACACTGACATACTTCAAATTAGTGGAAGGCTTATGGTAAGGGCAGTATGAGTCGCTATTAAGGTTAAGTGTAACGTCTAGGAAATTAGCCTTGGTGAGTTCATTATCAAAAACTATACTCATGCCCATTCTATTAAAAACCTAGCTAACCTGCTCTTAGTTTTCTGCACTATTCTGTTCGTGGTGTTTTGCAGGTAAAACAGACAATCGTCACGATACAGGCCGCCCGCGATCTCCGGAATTGGTCGGACAATTCGTAGAGAATATATATTCCGACCAAATCGGCTATCTGCGCACTATCCGAACTACCATAGGCACACATCAAATTCATTGGGAGTATCTTTACGGATCCACAACTTATTATCAAACTTAATAAACGATTTCCTGGCAACTAAAATGATATCTATCTCTTCTCTGGTGAGGCCAGCCTTGTTGTGAGCATGCCAGAGGGCCTTATTTAGCACACTAGGGTTAATCGAGGGGTAGAAGCTGGCGATATCAAACTGAATGAACCTAGTACGGTTCTTATTGGGGATGGAAGAGAACCACTTCACTACCTGCGAGGAGTTGGCCCAGAGGCTGAGCTTCAGCTTGTTACTAAACTAGGGATATATTTATCTAAAATGTACTTACTGAATCTCCCGATATCAGATCTAGCAGGCATATGAGTCTTAGCGCTGGGTTGGTGTGGAAGTTAGGTTTATGGTCCTTCACTATAAATCTGGGTTGCTTGGGGCTAAGCGGCTGAGTTCTCATTTGAATTCGGTGTTTAAATATTATTTCCTTAATTTCCAAGTTTACCTTCCTCAGGGTACTCCAATTGGTTTTTCTATAATTTTTCTTGATCTCTTTACCGAGTAAATCTAGGTACTGCTTAATGGGCATCTTGTATGTGTTCCTGGTCTTGTCGGACTGGACCAGGACTCCGTCCGTTCTATTAATGTCCTTACGCCAACACACACATATATAGAACAGTATACACACACACACGTCTCTAAGTAGATTTTTTCTCGCCCCTTATAAAACATCCAATATTCCTTAAATAGTCAGAACTTTATTCTCGGTCACAAAGAACATCTATACACACTCACCCACATGATTGACCGATGCCTGACCTGTTGAATTCTTCAGCCACCGGTTCTCAACATACACTGATAAACAGTTTCGCCATGGGCTCTCAGGAGCATAGTCCGATTTGTTTTTGCTCCGCCTCTGTTCTGTTTTTGTTTTTCCAACGGATTTCCTTTTTTCTTCCTGAAGAGAAAGACACAATATGGTCCCATTATTCAATCGGATTTTGGTAATTTGTGCCTTTCGAAACACGTGTAGAATGAAATAATACGATTTCTGTTTCAATCTGCGTTCAGCTCCATTTCTTCAATTCACCAATATATGTATATATATATATATATATATATATATAATCAGCCGAAATTGCGAGGATGATCTGGTTCTTGACTGAAGATTGAAGGCTCGAATGTCCCGTCCCTGATTTTTGTATCGTCTTCTAAATATTTTGCGTTCTTGTCCCAGTTTGCATTTTTTTACATATATATATATATACATATATATATATATATATTATATATATATATATATATATATATTATATATATATATAAATAAATATGTATACATATATATATATATATATATACATATACATACACACACACACAGAGACATTGGTGTATATATATAGACTAGCCTTCTAAGAGTGTAGACATGAATCTGTAGGTACGCGTACGTATGTGTATATACGTGAATGTATGTAGATGTATGTATGTATGAATATAACGCGTGCGTGCGTGTATGTGTATGAGTGTACGAATGAGTGAGTGTACGTGCTAAAGAGTGTGCGTGAGTGAATGAGTGCTTGTTTTCCAGTAGACAGATAAATGGACTGGCTGTCATAGCCAATATGTTTGTGACCAAGCGGCCAAAGATAACAAAAGTAATAAACGAAGATAATAAAATTAAAATTAGGGAATGGGTCTGTATTTGTATGTGTATATATATGTGTGTATGTGTAGGTATGCATAGGTACACATATGTATATATATATATATATATATATATACATGTATGTATATGTATGTATGTGTGTGTATATGTGTGTGTATGTGTATATATGTGTATATAGGGACTAGTGTGCTGTGTGTGCACGTGTGTGTGTGGATATATGTGTGTGTATGCGTGTATGTGAGTATGTGTGTGTATGTGTATATATATTTTTCTGTGCGTATATGTATGTGTGGTCGTGTGTGTATATATACATGTGTGTATACGTGTATGCATGTGAGTGTGCGTATGTATACATATATGTGTATGTGTAGATATGTATATGTATGTGTAAGTGTATATATATGTATATATATGTGTGTGTATGTATGTGTGTATGTATATGTATATATGTTTGTATGTGTGTGTATGTATGTATACATGTGTGCATAGGTATAAGTGAGAATCTCCTTATTTACCTAAAACTCTATTCCCCTTTTTTTTATATATAGATTTTTTATTTTTTTATTTTTTTATTTATTCTTCTATCTAATTTAACACTGACTCCTTGACCACTCCCCCAAGTATGATATTTTGCGCTATGCCTACCCCCAAAAAGTCCCCCACCAACACCCCTTTAAACTTGCCTAAATGTATAAATGCCAATACAATTCTTGTTAACTAGCTTCCTGAAGATTTCTCTTGAATGAAACAGTTCTAGTCCTGTAGAAGCTCCTTCTATATAATAACTTAATTTTACTCTGCTATGTATTGAGTACCTTATTTACTGTGGTTAACCCCGAATCAACCGGGACCTACATTATATATTATATATATATATATATATATATATATATATATAATATATATATATAATTCATAAAATTAGTTTCTAAACACTTTCAATTTAGCCATAAGTTCTATAGAATTTTTAAATGGAATACTGAATGTTAGGTATTCTTGTTGCAAAATTTCCTCGTATATGAATCAGCATAACACGAAAATTATTACAAGCAGCCACAGTACTGAATCTTATCTGAGGAACTGCAACTTCAAACATAAGAGTTGCTGTCCGTTGCAAGTTAAAAGTCTTCAAAAAGTAGTCTTTTATAAAGCTAATTGGCAAGTAGATGGTTCACAAGGTATAAAAATTACTCAGTGTCTTCCCAAAATTCATTCAAGACTCGGTTTTATTCCCATCGAAATTTTTTCGGATACACCGAGCATGGGACAGTAACAAGTCTTGCAAAGCATGCCTCAGAATTGAAAGAGAACTGTATTAATAAATAAAATA
The DNA here is from genome assembly GCF_006345805.1 of Octopus sinensis. Lineage (NCBI taxonomy): Eukaryota > Metazoa > Mollusca > Cephalopoda > Octopoda > Octopodidae > Octopus > Octopus sinensis. The sequence continues at coordinate 68,034,819 of NC_043004.1, forward strand.
ACACACACAGCAGGGATATATTATATATATAGTAATTTGAACGTGGCACGAGAAACATTAAAAGTAATTACCCGATCAACAACGGGTATTACTGCCAGTATGTACGTATGCATGTATGCATGTATGTATCATATATATATATATATATATATATATATATATATATATATATATATATATATAAATGTCGAACGACGAAAATCAGTACTGAACACCGTATTGATGCATAGAGTTTCTTTCTTTATGTACTGAGGCTACCTGCAGAGGCGAACACCACTTCTCCATATGATCGGATTGATATATTCTTACGGTATTACGATATTTTTCCTAACATGAAACCAAAGATAGCCTTAATACGTAAATAAAATATATACATAGATATATGCCGAGGCGCAATGGACCACTTGTAAGGGCTGCGGACTTGCAGTTGTAGGATCGCGGTTTCGAAACAACCTTAAGCTCCACGAAGTTTCGGCAGGGGGTGGTAACGAATCCTGGTGTACTCTTTCACCACAAATTTCTCTCACTCTTTCTTCCTGTTTCTGTTGTACCTGTATTTCAAAGGCCAGCCTTGTCACACTCTGTGTCATGCTGAATCTCCCTGAGAACTACTTTAAAGGTACACATGTTTGTGGAGTGCTC
>NC_043004.1:68040460-68042960 GCF_006345805.1 Octopus sinensis
CGATGACATCGCTTTGTTATTCTCTTAAATACGAGGAATGCATACACGGACGTTTCGTCTTGCTTGGGGCCTACTCAGTGTTTTATAGAATTAGCAAGAGAATTAGTGATGAGAGAAAGTAACAGCCACGATAACCCATGCCTTCATTTTGTTTTGTCCTTACATCCAGCCGTATTATATGAATGCTGCACACTTTTATTTCTAAAATGTTTGAAATATATGATAATCGCTGGATTAATATTATTTTAACACATAAATTGAAGTATAATTTTTAATATAGAATATTACGATTACATGATTTTTAAATATTCAATCATTTATATATAAGTATTGATACATGAATCAATCACGAATCCAAACTTAATTCAACGTTTGCATATTCAAATGCGATCCATCCGTGTGTATGTGCGTACGCATATGTGTGTATGCGTGCGTGTGTGCATGTGTGTGTGTGTGTGTGCATATGTGTGTGGTGTGTTCTTGTACAGTTGAGCTCAAGATCATTAGAGTTACATATTAAAGTAGTAATCAAACACAAAAGCACTTCTCATTCAGCGTTGATTAAGGTAGCATTCTGTAGGTCACTTATATGCACACTAGCAAGATTGAATTCTAATCTGCATCAGGCATGGAGCCTCAAAGCTGAACTTATACCATATGTATGTTAGTGTGTAATATGTGTCTGGCAGTCATGCTTTTTACTGTCACTCCTGTAGATATACAAACCCTGTCAAAAGTTTTTGGTAGTGCACCAACGAACAAATTTGGGCTTGAATATTAATACCCGAAAGAGTGAAAGCCCCTATTAACCAAGATATGACACAAGCAAAGGTACTCGTTATGGACTCTCATTTACATCAAAAGACATCACAGGTAAGGCATCCTTTGAGGTATACAAATAATAAGACAGTAGGCCCAGAAGCAAAATAGATCGGAGGATAAGCAAGGGCGGCCCTAATTGTGAACGACTGATTTTGAAACAAGCACAGTTGAAGAAAAAACACAATGTTACCCAAGTAATGCAAGTATTCACACCAATGTACGAAGCAGAAGTATAGTCGCTATACAGCAAGCATGTAAAATAACCACGTCTAATCATGGCTTGGGGCGACCATTGAGAATTGCTGGAAAAATACAATTTGAGAAATGTCATAATTCTTGGGAATCTTAATCTTTCGTATTGCAGCGAAACCTCTGTTGCTGTGGGTATGTCCAAATGACGGAGATAAAAGCTACGATACGACATGTAATATTCTTACAGGCACTTTGCTGTATAAGCAGTCGGAACATTTTCTGGGACACAAACTGGATGCAGTAATAATGCTAAAAGAGTTGGGAGCACACTGATGCTTACTGTCGGAATAAAACAGCTTCGGAGATGAATACTTGCATTGTCATTGTCGATATAGAGGAATACTCTGCCATAGTTTGCAATTTTCTCAGGGATAGGAAGTTGAAATAAAAAGCCAACCTGACATTTTGCGTTAAACTTTTAAAGCCTGCCACAGGGACATTGCACGTACTTCGGCAATCTAACAGCGGCAAGGCAATAGGTAGTACGCCATATTTCAAGTGAGACGGGTGGAAGATCGTCCCTGGAATACGATGAGCAATTGTACGCCGAGAATTTGGCCTCCAGTGCCAGCCCGTCAATCGAGAGTCCTATTGAAACGTGTTAAAGCGTTTGAGGGAGGACAGTCGGCAGAAGCGACTGGGTCTGTTGAACGCGAAGAATTGGATTTTTCACAATGACAATGCATCCTGTCACCGAATTCTTCTCACTCACGTGTTTCACCCCCTAAACACCTTCGTATCGCTTCCGCTCGTCCCCACCTTCTTCTCCAGATTGTCGAAATCCAGAGAGAAGGGCAATAAGGTCCTCAACTCGCTTGCAGAAACAACTTCCAGACAGGATTCCAAATGTGCTAGGAACGCTGGAATCGGTGTATTGCTGCGCAAAGTGAATATTTCGAAGAAGATGTTAAAACTTAGATGCATAAGTTAGATTTTATTAATAATAACTAGTCCGAGCACTTTTTATACACCCACACACATGCACACTTACACACTCACACACACACACACACTCACACACACACACAAATATACACGGACGCACACACATGCACATATGTGTTCTGTTTGCGCGTGTATTCACATTCTTCTATATGTAATGTGTAATGTAGGTGGATATTTTTCAATGGATATTTTTCAATAAATTAATCTTTTATATGCTGCACTCTCAGACTTATATCCTGATATCAGCTGTGTAACATATAAATGTATTTTTCTCTCTAACACTTTCTCACACTCACTTTCTCTGTCCTTATCTCTCAATTTCTCTCAAACCCCCCTCTCTCTCCCATTCTATCTCTCAATTTCTCTCAACTTCTATCTCCCTCTATATCTCCCTCCTTCTCACACTCATTCTCTATCTCTCTCTCTCTTTCTGTCGATATCTGCCTCTCTCTGATTCTTTCATTGTTTCTTGTCTTATACA
>NC_043004.1:68045460-68095460 GCF_006345805.1 Octopus sinensis
TATATATATATATAATATATATATATATATATGCATATAAAGACAGAGATGGATGATAGATAGATTATACATATATGTTTGTGTAGATAGCTAGACAGAGAGAGAGAAAGAAGGAGAGACAGAGACAGACAGACAAGCGGGTAGATAGACAGATATATATATACATAGAAAGATAGACAGATAGATAGATAGATAGATGGATAGATAGATAGATATATAGATAGATAGATAGATAGATAGATAGATAGATAGATTGATAGATAGATAGATAGATAGATAGATAGATAGATAGATAGATAGATAGATAGATAGATAGATAGATAGATAGATAGATAGATAGATAGATAGATAGATAGATAGATAGACGGACTGAATATGATGACTGCTATATGACAGAGACAAATTGCGAAGGGTTAGTAAAGTACTAAATCTAAAGAAGTTAACTTTTCCACTTTTCCTGAACTTGGCAGTGGAAACGTTCACAATACGACATCGCATTTGATTTATAAACCTGTCCGACTGGTAACCCATTGGCAGGAGTGTCTGTCTGTTCCATTGCATTTTATTTCTATGACCAATATGCTTTGTATTGATTCAATTCTATCTATGTAACATATGCTTTCGTTAAACTACACACTTCATGTTCATTCAAAGACTAATGCCGAAATGTCTTTCAATATAATATGGTTTAGCTAAATCAAATATTCTCTTCTTACACTGACCATTGCTCCTATTCTGTAAATATCATATACATAAATAAGTGTGTGTGTGTGTGTGTGTGTGTTTGTGTGTGTGTGTAAGCGAAGTTTGTGTTTGTGTCAATTCCATGTAATATATAATGATTCAATGCCTCATATGCTTATTGTATATCATATCTATCTCAGTATTCTATATGTGGTAAAGACGCTCGCTTTGCAGCCAGGTTGTTTCGGGTGGTACCTCAAATGTGTGGCCCCATGGCCAAGTGTTTTCTTCTATAGCCTCAGGCTGATAAAGGGCTTGTGGATAAATTTGGTAAAAAAAAAAATGGTATGGAAAACCGTCATATATTCGTGTATGAGTGTTTTTATTTTCGTGCTTGTTCTTGACCCCGCCCATAGACTGACAACCGGTGTCCGATTCTTTACCTCCGTGTAACAGAGTATATTGTCAAAGAAGCCGGTATGATATATTCCAGTTTTTTTTTTAAATATGCACTGGGATAGAATTTTTAGACTAAATCCCTTGACCCAGTAAAACTGCGGCCCAATGATTAAAGCACGAAGAAAATAACAGATTAAAGATCAACAAGCTATCCCGTCATCTTGTTTCAGTAAACGATATATCGTCCTTATCTGTAACATAACATATGCATACGTCGGAGCGACAAAGATCATTTAGTCAGCCTTAATTGTGACTAATGACCATCTTGAATCAAGTGGCAAGACGAATTCAAGACGAGCAGGGATATAAACTGATGCAGTAGGCGGACTAAATGTCTTACTTCTTTCCTCTTGTTCTCTGTGTTTCAAAATGGGTAGATGCAGCCACCAAGCTCTCCTTTGCAGCGGATCTAGCCTTCATATAAATAGACAGACAAACATTTATATGCTACTTAAACCATGTGTGAGACAATGACAGATGCTACAACTACGGATAATAGTCGATATTGGTACGCTAGTGGTTAAACCAACATCCCTGAAAGCCTTAGAATTCCTGAACCAATGCTATGCTACTGTACACAGCTTATAGTTATTTCTACCCCCGGGAAAAAACAAAAAGTATCATTTAAGTTTAAATTAATAAGAGTGAAAAATTGAATATTAATTTAATATCAATATAAAACAAGTGGTCTAGCATATTAAAATCTGAAGATGCAGAAAAATTATATTAATACATATACGTGGGATAACAACTACGTGAACATCCATTATGCTAGAAGTAGATCTGCTATGGTCTTACCACTAAGAAAGAAATGTTCTCAAGAAAATTCAGCAAACGCTAGAACATAAGCGAGCAAGACAAATGAAAAGAAACAGAATATAGATTAATCACAAACCAGTTTCGCTATTACCACATACGTAATTATCCGTAGCTCATCAGTATGATCGTCTTTGCAAATAAAATTTGCAGAACTATACAAGAGACGTCCGCATGAGATTGAACATGTATACAGTTCTACATTTTACACTTGAGTTTATTTTCCAAAGGCTTCGTATCCCTCTTATATCTATCATTTAGTTAAGTGTAGAATATCGTACTAAAAGTAGCAATTCATAAATACGTTATAACAAAAGTATCTGGGATTACTTCCAATTTAAGCACGAGGACATCGGTTTTAGTGGTTAATTCTTGGCTTGGTATATTACCGATGTTAACACTTGACAGCGCAATATCTATTTTACCAATCTCAAAAGGATGAAAGGTTCAACATTCGTTTAATTTCAATTCTCATCTCGCACGTGACAGCAGTTGTTCGACATAAGCCCACAGGTCGGAAATTGTTGGACACTGCACGAGTGCGTGCAGAACGGTTTCGTCGCTCTGCCCGCATCTCGGGCAGGTCGGCCCCGTGTTTCTCGAGCCGTGTCAGTAGAGCTTATCCCGAACGGGTAGCGGTTCTCGGTAGCACTGCCAGGCCAGGGATCTCTGGAAGTTGTCCATGGGCCCTGGCCCAAATGTCGTCCCGAACAGGCGGGTCAGGTATTCCTCGTCGCCGTCCAGGTTTGCCCCGAGCTCGTCGTCGTACCTCCTCTCCACTAATCCCCTATAGAATGCTTGGGTTGTGATGGAGTCACTCAAGGTCGACCCGGGACGGCAGAGTTGCTTGAGAGCAACGCGACACTCGCGGTGCCATTCGCACCTCCTCGGCCTCTTTTTGTTCCACGACTGCAGTTCGGTCATGGAGACGAGTTGCGGGAAGGCGTGCCTGACAAACGACGACCACACCTGTTCACGGTCGTCTTCGAAGAGCCTGAGATGTCGCAGTCTCAGCGCGTGTCTGCGCATCATCAACCACGGCATGCCCAGTCCTCATAGATAGATGTCCATGCTCTGAGTTATATTTTACCATTTCAGCCGCAAGAAATGTGTGTAGGTGTGTGTCTGCGCATATATGTATATAGAGTTAATCCAAACATGAACAAGCAAGAAAAAACAACAATGCGAGGACGTGGAATAAGTATAGTGCTATTGGACGCTCAGGAAAGTAAAGAAAATAAAGAGGATTTCTCGTTTCGAGGGGAGCTTTTCGTCAGAAATATAGAAAAAATCCAAAGAAGGGAAGACGGAGAAAGAAAATCGCCAACGTTACACACGCGGTCACAATTATGTATATACCTCTGTATGCGTATATGTTTGTGTCTTTGTGTGTAGGGGACTGACGTATGTTAGTATTTCTGATTTGTATAAACAACAGAGTTAATCATTGGACAAGCGAATATGCAGTTTGAAATATCTTTTTAAACAAAGTCATTAGGAGACATTACGTGTATTTTACCGCACATAACGTTATTACAGCATCATTTAATTGAACAGATTCCAAACTTTATATACCACTTAACTATTCCAGACTATGCCGATTCCTGTTTTAATTTATATGGACTTTATTTTAATCACTTTAATCTTAACTTGCAATAATGTACAACTAAATAATTTACATTGCAATTTATTTCTGAGGTGAAGTTAGTCTTTTCTTGAAAATGCAGGTGTTGTCGTGACAACACCAGTGATTTCACACACACACACACACACTCATATATATATATATATATATATATATATATATAGTTATATGTATACACATACGCATATTGTGTTTAGAATCAACGTGGTAATTTACAATATATTTTAATATGATGTTATGCTGCAATGGATCGTGTTTCATTAACTCTATTAATTTTCATCATAGGAATTATGCAGACACATCCAGAGACGTTCTTGATAAATATTATTTAATAAACACAATATATGTTTCTTTTTATGTCCTGCTATTAGTTTCATGTGTTGAAAGCATAACAAACAGTATTTTTAACATGTCCGGTGTTCTAGCACAAACATCAGACACTGCTCACATGATATAACATGTGGATGTGTCTGATGATTGTGCTAGGAAACCAGACTATTGAAAACTGTTATTTGGTATGCTCTTAGTACATGAAATTAATAGTAGCACATACAAACATATATTATGCTTATTAGATAATATTTATCTCGCCAGATGGAGTACTTTTTCTTGATCTTACCATCACGGAACATTACACTAAATATATATATATATATATATATATATATATATATATATATATATATATATATATATATATGCGTAAGTACATTCATACATGCTATGCTTATCTTTATGCACACTTCAGATACAATATGTTAGTAGAACAATGTATATGTGCAAGTATTTCTCCAATTCAAAATGTAGCCCACTTCATTTTTATATATGTTTTCCAAACACAGAAGTTTTTATCTTTTTGGAAACCAACGCTTGACATATAAGAAGACTTCAAATAACTCGACGCTACAGATAACATACATACATACGTAACATAATATAACACAGTTTAGTCTTCTGATTGATTTAGGCTATTGCAATGCATATTTCACGCTACATATTTTGATCATCGAGCTGGATAGCTATTTGCCTTCACTTACGTTGCTAATAATAAAGAATATGGGTATCACTGCACATATTTCGTCTGCATATAAAGTCAAGTCAAAGGGTATTTATTTATATGACTGATGTCTGGAAAATATTAAACTGTTGGCCGATTCAGTAGAGAGTATGATTTAACGCTTTACTGTATCATTGATTCACAGATCAACTCCTTTTGATGTATGATTTATAGTTCAACCTTTCAGTGTCGATAAACTAAGTGCCACTAATGTAGTTGATTTAACTTGCTAAATTCACTGCCTGCAGAAATTGGATTTTCACCTAATCAAAACGAATCAAAATATAACACTGATAGCTGTCTTATCATCTTCTGGGTGGAATAAATATATTCTGAAATATCAGGATTGGAACCTGATATTATAGCTTGCTGAATGTATTGCAATTCACAAAATTTAGAAGAAGAAATTTATACTGATTAGATTTTGACACAACATAATAATATCCACCTGCTTCAATTTCGTATCAAATACACGCTGCCACAGTATGTATTAGCAGCTACATAAATAGCAAATATATATTTTACTATCTATTTATGATGTGCAGATGTAACGAATTATTTAATGTTCTATAGAGAAATATATCTGACAAGAAATATAGATCGCTGCAGCGTTGGTAATTGAGGACATGCGAGAATCACATTCTGGTTTTCTTAGCTAGAGGAATTGGATACATTATTTAAATCAGGATTTAAATTTAAGGATACAGTATTTGATTGCTATTTCACCTTATACTATACCATCGAGTATGTTGTCAGTCATAAGTATTCCGTTTAGTTTCTTTATATTAGATCAATGTAGCTGCCATATCTTATTCTCAAAATGGCTCCCTTTCTAGGAACTGTGTGGTTTAATAATGTAAAACTTATGTCACCAACATTAATGTTAGGATTAATATACAAATTTCATCTATGATTAAGATTCACCCAAAAGAAAATATTGCAAATCCTAACGGTTGATCTAGTCACAAAAATTAGAGTAACCAATATGAACAATATCATCATCCACTATATCTACAGCGACAACAATTAAAACAATAAGATGAGCATTAACACAAATGCCAAAATGATATATAATTAAATAACCACGACCTAACGAAGAACAGACCAAATGACATATAGACATGCTAAAATGGTAGCAAAATTACCTCCTCTTGCACTATTCTATCTTTAAAAAATTTATGATACATTGAACAAGGTAATTTTTAAAACGCGTGAATGGAATACTGAATAGTCTTGGTTGGAACAATGTACGATATTCACACTTATATATATTGATTTCAAATTTTGGCACAAGGCCAGCAATTTAGGGGTAGGCTTTAAGTTGAGTACATATATCTCAATGCTCAATTGGTACTTAAATTAGGGTTTCCGAAAGAATGAAAGGCAAATTCGACTTTGGCGGAATGTAAACTCAGAACATAAAGTCAGACGAAAGACTGCTACTTATTTTGCCATTTTGCAAACGATTCTGCCAAGTCGTCGCATTACTGACATACATTGATATACTGGTGTGTAGGAATATGTATAAATTTGTTTTCATTGTGCTTTTGAAAGAGCGAATGTGTACGAGTGTTTGTATGTGTGTGTGTGTGTAATCTCAATTAGTCCCAAAACTATAGTTCGAGACACTTTTCATAAGTTCTGCGCAGTGAAACCGAACCCGGTGTGGTTAAGCTGATGGTTTGCAAATGAAACTTCTTAACCACGCAGTAATAATTCAAAAGTATTTTGCTATACAAATGGCTTCTTCCAATAATATTTAATACAATGGATTTATATATCGTTTTTAGTTTATGCGACATTTAGTTTGCATTAGTAGAATGCTGGCCGTTATGTTTCCAGATTTAGGAATTGATGGAGCTGATACCACTTCATTTTATATGGCATGAAACTAGCAATTTTTGTATTAGCATCAATATGTTGTCTCCAGTTATAATTAAATATTCATATGATGGAATATTACCTGTTTGCTATTTTTCTTTTAAGCTATTTGCAAATATATTTTACTGATAGTTGATATAGCAATTAGTTTTGGTAAATTTTATTCTGTTTATTTCTATTTTGTCATTTCTTAATCTCCCTTTACTTCTATTAAAAATCTAGTTCTCTGGCGTGTGAATGATTGAAATATATCAGTTTCTCACCAATCATTTCAGATATCCAAGAGTCAATTCCTAAGGTGTGAAAAGCAACAGAATAGTTGTTAGTACTTAGACACAATGTCTCTGTCGGTCGTAGTCTACAACATACATTTTCATATGTTTCCACCAGCCATGGACTAGACTTGTTTGAGGAGGATTGGCTGTTGCTTATGCATGCAGCTTTCCACTCAGTGATGGCTGACCAAGGTAATGGATGCCGAATTGGGCAGATAAATTTTGCTATCATAACATGTTGCTGGCATACCGAAAACTATAAGAGCAGATACAGGAGGTCATTTTTCCCAACACTCATTTCTGCCAAACTAGGGTACTGCGACATATTACAGATCAAGAAACGATGAAAGGAAAAATGGACCGCATTGGCATTTGAACTCAGAATATAAAGACTCTGAGGAAAGGTCAGAAGCCATTCAAACTACGCTCTAACCATCCTGCCAAAATGCTGTTTTGTGGAGTTGAAATGAATCAAATTTTACACTAGTTGTAAATAAGAAGTTAATTCTTGTTGCTTACCAACCACATGGTTCCGGCTTCATTCCTACTGCGTGGCACCTTGGGCATGTGTCTTCTACTATAGCCTCGGGCCGACCAACGGATTTTGAGGTGATTTGGTAGACGGAAACTGAAAGAAGCCCGTCGTATATATATATATATATATATATATATATGTGTGTATATGTTTGTGAATCTGTGTTTGCTCCCCCAACATCGCTTGACAAGCGATGCTGGTGTGTTTACGTCCCCGTAACTTAGCGGTTCGGCAAAAGTGACCGATAGCATACGTACTAGGCTTACAAATAATAAGTTCTGGGGTCGATTTGCTCCACTAAAGGCAATGCTCCAGCATGGCGGCAGTAAAATTACTGAAATAAGTAAAAGAGTAAAAGATATTTCAGGTTCGCTCAACATAGCAAACTAGTTTAATAATCTTTCGTATACAATACTACTGACATTTATATCGGTCAGTTGTTCATTCATTTGGAATACATTTACTGGTATATGAACAGCGCTAGCACGATTCATATGTCTACACCAACTTACACTCGTAGTTCAGCAGAGAGTAAACCGCACACTTACTTAGTTCGCTTCGTTGTGTGCTCATAATCGCGGAACTCTGTCAGTTACGATGAGTAGGGTTCCTGTTGATCCGATCAACGGAACAGCTGAGTCGTGAAATTAAGATGCAAGTGGCTGAGCACTCTATAGACACATGTACCAATAATGTAGTTTTCGGGGAGATTTAGCGTAACACAGAGTGGGACAAGGCTGGCCCTTTGAAATACAGGTACATCAGAAACAGGGAGAAAGAGTAAGGGAAAGTTGTGGTAAAAAATACAACAGGGTTCACCACCCCCACCAGCCGGAACCTCGTGATGACTTAGGTGTTTTCGCTCAATAAACACTCACAACACCCGGTCTGGGAATTGAAAGCCGCGATCCTACGACCGTGAGTCCGCTGCCCTAACCACTGGGTCATTGCACTTCCACAGTGGTCATTATCTTCCCTCTTGTATCAAGGGGTATAACATTGTATGAAGTTGTAGCTCAGCAATATTTGTTACTTCAACAACCTAGTTATTACTATAAGGCTTTTTGATTCTGTCACAAACCAACACTTAAAGGTAGCGATGGATAAGCCGATTACATCGAATCTTATACGCAACTGCCACGTATTTTATCAACCTCGAAAAGATAAATGGTAAAGTCGACCTTAGTAGAAGTTGAATTTAGATCGTAAATAACCGGGGGAAAATGCCCTCAGTTATTTTATCTAAGATGGTGACATTTCTGTCAGCTCAGCGGCTGATTATTATTCTAACATTAGCTGTATGTTTGCTAATAGCAAATATACATCACGGCCGCAGTTCCAATTCTAGTTCGAATATATTCTGTTCTACTCTAGGCACAAGGCTCGAAATTTGTGGCCAGTCGATTAGATCAACCACAGTGTACATCTGGTACTTAATTTATCGAATCCTAATGTATGAAAGGTAAAGACGACCTCGGCGGAATTTTAACTCAAAACGTAAAGACAGACGAAGGGCTGTTAAGCATTTCGCCCGGCGTGCTCATGCTTCTGCCAGCTCGCAGTCTTTAAATTCGAATAAATTGCAGCAATGCTATTGACGTTGTTATTTGACAGTGATTTTTCCTTTTTTATTTTTTGTTTGTTTGTGTATCTTATTTAAATCAGTTTGGGGAATATTGAATCACAAACCGTAGTTTATTGAAATGAATGACTTATTACATCTTATTGTCTGTTTCCTGCGGTGTTAGACAAAATCTTGTGTCAGAACATCAAGGCAAAACAAATACATCAACTACAGTCAAACCGAACATGATTAATCAATATATACTTATATGAGCAGGTTACTGCGATATTTCATAACACACTGAAACAAAGAAAAATGCATCTTGATACAGGACATAGTTATTACGAAATAATAAATTTATTACGAAGTTAGACACATCGTAGAGTTCTCCAGGATGACTCAAGAAATTATCATTCGCAACAGCATCTGAAATTCTAGAAAACTCCATCCAAACTTCTTTCAAGCCATTATATACCACTCTAGAAGAGGCCAAGTATACAGTACATATAGTCTAAGACAGACAATCAGATGCGACGTTCGCTGATGGAATGCTGTCCATCATAAGTCTACTAAATACGAATAAGTTCGGAGTTAAATAGAAATATCAATAACAAATGTTAAAAAAAAAATGGCTGTGTTGTAACTCGCTTTGTAGTCACGTGGATTCTGTTATGGCTTCACTGCACGGTGAGCGGGGCCCGATTGAGCAAACACCAACCGTTCTACCTGCAACACCACAACAGATCTCTTGACCAAGATAAAGAAAGCGTTCGTAGATCTGCCCAAAGACACAGTGAGAAACGAATCCACCAGGTTTCCCGGTTTCCGGCGTCATGTGATAGTGGTCTACTTTGAGTAAACTGATCTGTGTAAAATGCTATCTCCCAGATATGTCCTGCTTTATATTTTTGATGATTTAAAATACTTTTCTTTTTGGATAAGATATCGTTTCCCATTTCTGTCAAACGTTGTTCGAAAACCCTTTGTCCATGTGAGAGAGTATGTGTGTGCGCGGGTGTATGTGTGTGTGCGTGTGTGTGTGTAGGTGCTTGCGAGTGCGTGCGAGTGCGTGCGAGTGCGTGCGAGTGCGTGCGACTGCTTGCGTGTCTGTATAATTATTGTAGCTTTTTTCAACAAATTTTATTCAACACAAACAATAATATTATTTAGCAAAAAATCATCTTTAAATGACAGTCTGACCATCTGCCAAGCAAATGGAAAGGAGTAATTGAAGTAGATGGTGAATATGCTCCGGAATAACCATTTAAAGATGTTTTTGTTACATGTTATTGTTTTTGTTGAATAAAATCTGTTGAGAAAAACCGCAATGATTATGCACCAAACAAATAGAAGATCTACCAACTTAAGAGTAAATTCTATGGTCTATTTGTCTGACTAAAACCCTGAAGCCAGTACAGTAGCATAGTCACAGTCGAATGACAAAAATAAATCAAACACTAAACAATACACCTATCACTGATTGAAACAGAAGAAAAGATTTTGATTCGCATTTTTTTTTTAGTTTCTTGTTGCGATAGTGGACACCTGAGAGATATAACCCTTTCTACTCTAGGCACATTGACCGAAATTTTGGTGGGGGGGGGGGGCAAGTCGATTACACCAACCTCAGTGTTTCACTGATACTTAATTTATCGACGCCGAATGGATGGAAGGCAAAGTCGATCTCGGCGGAATTTGAACTCAGAACGTAGCAGCAGAAGAAATGCCTTTTTCTTTACTACCCACAAGGGGCTAAACACACAGGAGACAAACAAGGTCAGACAGACGGATTAAATCGAACATATCGACCCCAGTGCGTAACTGGTACTTAATTTATCGGCCTCGAAAAGATGAAAGGCAAAGTCGGCCTAGGTGGAATTTGAACTCAGAACGTAGCGGCAGACAAAATACCGCTAAGCATCTCGCCCGGCGTGCTAACGTTTCTACCAGCTCACCGCTTTAGTTGGGAGATATAACACATGCTATCATACGTTTCGATTGTTTTAGTTTATTGATTCTAAAACACTTTATCAATCAAGTAGAGTACGGGTACGAGATTAACTAGGGTATATAATTACTTACTTCCATGCTTTCCAATTCATATGTCATTAGCACATCTGTGTTGCGACGCTATATTTGCAAGTATTTCTTCTTGCAAACTAGCATTTTGCGGAGGCACAGCTCTGTAGTAAATATCTTCGCTTTGCAACTACTTCGTATCAGACTTAGCAGCAAGGTGCGGCACCTTGGACAAGTGCCTTCTTACTTAGTTCCACGTTCTCCTATGAATTGTGAATGTATACAGTTGAGGCACGGTGTCAGACGAAAACTGTGTGAGAGGCAGCTTCATATATCTAATCATCTACAGTTAGTTTATTTACATCCTGGCAAATTTTACTTCTGCAAAAGTAAACCATAATACAAATACCAGACTGAAACAGTAAGTATTGAAGTAGACCTGTTCCAGTAAACATTTCAAGGCAAGTACCCCAGTATAGCAACCATCATCCGACGCTTGAAACAAAAAGTACAAAGGTTACGGAAGAAAGCAAAAGACATCGAGACACCTTCCAGGGAGTCAAGTTACTGTATACTTAAGTCGTACCACTTAAATTTACAATCACACATATTCGCAAAAATACACACACGCGCACACACATACATATTTTTTTCTGAAATATCAGCTTAGAGCCGCGGCTATGCTGATGCACCGCCGTTTAAATGTGTGACGCTCACAGCACCTAGGTTTTCCCAAGCGGGCACCCATCTAAGTACTAACTCGATGTTGCTTAACTTCGGTGATCGTACGAGAACGTGATATGGTCATAAGCATATATATGGATATATAAACAAACATATATATATATATATATATATATATATATATATATATATATATATATACATATATATGTATGTATATATATGTACATGTATATATACATATATATATATATATATAATATTATATATATGTATATATATATATATATATATATAATATATATATATTATATATATATGTATGTATATATATATGTACATGTATATATATATATATATATATATATATATATAACCCTCCTGCTTATATTTATATATGTATATATATATATATATATATATATATATATATATATATATATATATATGTACATGTATATATATATATATATATATATATATATATATATAACCCTCCTGCTTCCATTTCATGAGCGGCCTATTAATAATAATACTGTAATTGTTCAATTGTTGTTGTTTTTTTGTTTTCCCGTTTGGATTAAAAAAATATATACATATATGTATGGTGTATATATATATGTACATGTATATATACACATATATAATATATATATATATGTATGTATGTATATATATGTACATGTATATATACAATATATATAATATATATATATATATAATTATATATATATATATATATATTATATATATATATATTATATGTAGAGAAAAATACAAACTGGGACAAGAACGTAAAACATTAGAAGACGATACAAAAAACACGGACGGGACATTCGAAGCCTTCAGTCTTCAGTCAAGAACCGGATCATTCTAGCAATTTCGGCTGATTAATCTTGAGATCGCTCCGATACGGCCAGACCCAAGGAAAAATTAAGCTACGAGCATTAGATTTCTTGGAAGAAGAATCGAATGTATATGAAACAGGGACAGAAAAACGGACGATGCCACACGAATATAAAATACAAAAAACATAATGGTAAAAACAGGACAAAAACAGCGGGTGTCATACGAATAATAAGCAGTACAACAAGTTTAGCTGGCGTATTTTGAAAAAATGCCTTTATCGGCAGACGAAGACAACAGATGTTCTCACGGCAGTGGTCGGAGGCCAAAAAGGCTGACTTGATCAGCGGTCACGTGAGAGAAGAGAGAGAAAAGAAAGGGGGCAAAGGAAACAAAGAGAGAGAGAAAAAGAGGAACGAAGGCAACAAAGGGGGGAGAAGAGAGAGAAAGAAGGAATTAAAGAGGGGAGAAGAAAGAGGGCGTGCCAAGGATTGGCTTGTGAGTGCAAAGTGAGAAAGACAGAGAAATGTGAGCGAGTGGGGGAGGAGTAGACCATATATGTATATATATATATATACATATTTAGTCGATTGATATACTAATTTTATTTAGATTTTTAGTAGCATGACACGTTGTAAATTTCTTAGTCGATTGTATTCAACTTTTTGCATGCCGTTCTCTATATCTGTATTTTTATTCGCATATATATATTTTTACCGTCTGTGTTTTTTGTATATATGTACCTTATATGTATAAGAACAATAGTAGTATTTATCTGTGATGAAATGTTTGGAGGTATGGTGTCATATATGAAGTCGTTGACAAGAATTGGACATTTGTTCTATGATCAATGTAGCTTTATATATGTGTGTGTGTGTGTGTGTGTGTATGTGTGTGTGTATCGCCTAGAAAATAATTCAGAGATAAGTGACAGACTGAAAAATTTCTCATAATATGCCTGCTACTCTGCAAGACATGAGTTATCGCTATCACCAAACTCCACCAGCCTCTGGCATGGAACTCTAAAGTAGAAAGGAGTGTTATGCGCTCGTTCACACACATATATCCATACATATTTGCGTACACACACACACACACACACATACACACACACACATATATATATATATATATGTGTGTGTGTGTGTGTGTGAGTGTATGTATATGTATATATATATATATGTATATATATATATATATATTAATGCGTGTTTCTTAATTCCAAATAATCCATAAATTATATAGATATTCTTTGGCATAATCAGTAAAAAATACCTGCCTGTAGTGATTTACGATGTACCCTGTGGATTACTCATATTCTTTTTTGCCGTTATAAGTGCATTTTATTGATATGTATGTGGGCTTTTTCTACGCTTGCGTATCTATACATGAATTCTGCAACGAGAAGTAATAAAACTTTAAATAAATCCCAAAGAAGTACATAGACATACAAATACTTGTCCTCATATACATGTATCGACGCATGAATTTATGTGTATGTGTGTGTCTATAAGCCTGTATGTTCTTAGCATGAGTATATTTATGTATGTAGTTTCTTCTATATGCATTTTGTGTTCGAAATCATTATTCTCCAGCATATGGTTTCAATAATTTCTCCTGAGATATTAAACACAGTTTCTAGAAATCATAACAGCAGGCAAGTCTTACGCAGCAGCCATTTTTAACTGCTATAATACTTTCACTACGGAGATAATACGCTCGTGTATTTCTGTTGGAAGCGAATGCACGTACGAGCAGCATACGGGGTATGTGTGTTTGATAAAGTAACGTAATTTTAGAAAAATATTTACACGAACATGAACTGTTATACATTTATACTTGTATATGCTCATATATAGATAAAGCTGTGTATGTACTTGTATGAATATATCATCTGAATTATATATATATATATATATATATATATATATTATATATACATGTGTGTGTGTGTATAGAGTAAGAGTGACAATCAGACAGATAGGTAGACAGATAGATAGATAGATAGATAGATAGATAGATAGATAGATAAACAGACAGATATACATATATATGCGTATGTATATATTGAATGTATGTATATATTGAATGTATGTATATATATATATATATTTCCATATGTTTCTCTCTCTTTATATATTTATATGTGTGTGTGTGTGTGTGCTATTTAGTCATCTACTTGTTTCAGTCATTTGACTGTGCCCATGCTGGGACAAGCACAGACATATACACACAAATATACATATATTTATATATAATATATATATATATATATATATATATATATATATATATATATATATATATGCCTATACACACACACATATATATGTATGTGTGTATATATATACTTACGACAGGCTTCTTTCAGTTTCCGTCAACCAAGTCTACTCAAAAGGCTTTGGTCGGTCCTAGGCTACAGTAGACGAAATTTGCTCATGTGTTTGGGAAGGAAGCTTGCTATCACATAGCCATATATTTATATCTCACTCTCTCTCTCTCTCTCTCTCCATCTCTCATCTTTCCTCGCTCGCTGCGCTCTCTCAACGGACTGCCCGAAGCTTACTAGCTTCCTATACCTTGATCCTCGTATCTTACATTTAAGTATTACATATACATGCGTGTGTATGTATTGTGTGTGTATATATACACATATATATAAATATATACATATATATATATATATATACATTTATATACATATATATACTTTTATATATATACTTACATACATGCATACGGGCATACATACACGCCTACATATATGCATGCCTACATACACGTATACATAACTATGACTGTATATTGCTTAATGATGTTTTTTGTGTTTCGCGTGTTTAATTACTTCTGTACACCAAGTATTATAAAATCGGCGTTTAAATTGTTTTGTCGAATTACTCTCCGTGTTTTTGTGTATTGTGTTATACGAGAATAATCCTAAAGCTGGACGTAACTGTTCGTCTTTACTTGTCTTTACATAGAAAATAAATAACAATAAACGAACTGACAACGAACATATATATTTTTCTTTTTAGTATATTGCGTGTGCGTATGTGTGGGCGAAAGTACCAATCTACCGTAAATACTCTAAAAACAACAGCAACAACAACAACACAGCAGCAGCAATATAGATGTAGCATAGGAAATGTAATTGGTGGAAATACTTTTGGTGGTGGTACACGACGATACGATAATTGAAGGAGAAATGATAGAGACAATTTCCAAAGAATACAAAAGAAGAATTAGGAAGGTTCTTGAAAGAGGAAATTGAATAGAGCAGAATTATTAAAGCAATAAATATATAGACTATGTTAGTATTAAAATACTCCGCTCCTTTTCTAAAATGGATAAAGTTCGAGATACACAACTTAGATAGAACTACACTCTGTTCGCAATGCGCAACGCAAACTATACTACCATTAATACCGGAACGCTCTGACTACAAAGAAATGGACAAAGCGTAGGGTTGTTAAATATAGAAGTCTCGGCTAGAACTGCGATATTGAGGTTCAAAAGTCATCTAATTAATGCAGACAGAATATTGCCGGTGACTTCAAATGTTCAAAAAGTTACTAAAAGTGTAGGAGAAATCAAGAACAGTGATGACTTAGTTTAGTAAATTCAATAGACCCCAATGCCTAAACGGTATTATTTTAGAAGGCGGCGAGCTGGCAGACACGTTAGCACGCCAGGCGAAATGCGTAGCCGTATTTCGTCTGTCATTACATTCTGAGTTCAAATCCCGCCGAGGTCAACTTTGCCTTTCATCCTTTCGGGGTCGATAAATTAAGTACCAGTTACGCACTGGGGTCGATATAGTCGACTTAATACCTCTGTCTGTCCTTGTTTGTCCCCTCTATGTTTAGCCCCTTGTGGGTAATAAAGAATTAGGTATTATTTTACCAATTCCCAAAACATGAGTGCACCAACAAACTAGATAAGACACATACAGTATACTTGTAGGCATATACAAGCATGTACAAACCTTCAAGACGAAAACAGGTGTATGAACAACAAGAAAGTGTTTTAGTTTGACGCTAGAGGAAGTGAAAAAGTATTTTACGTTTCGAACCTACGCTCTTCAAAAGAAAGGAATAAGAGAAAATAAACAGAAAGAATAAAAAAGTCGTGGATTCAGCGGTCATATATATATATATATATATATATATATATATATATATATGCATGTATGTATGTATGTATGTATGTATGTATTTTTGTATGTTTTTATATGTACGTATATAATTGTGTCTGGGGAGACCCATTCTGTTTTAATGTTTTATTAATGAACATACTCAGCGGTTCGATTTTCACTAATTTCCTTAATTATTTTTGGGAAAATATTTTTGCTTCTTGCAACATCTTTGATAGAGGTTCACTCGAAATAAATAAATAAATAAGTAAATGTGTAGAAATATATCCGGTGAGTGTGTTAATTGATAAGGCATTAAAACATAATCAGTGTCCCCATACAGTAAAATATGCTTCAAAACACGAATTCCCGTAAAGTATCTTACAAACCAATACATAAGCGAAATATATATATATAGAAATATGAGCTAAAAAATATAAATCGAATAACCACAGAAAATCGCCAGCCTCAGGAGATGATCAAGGACCTGCGAGTGGCAAGCCATAACATCTTTCTCTAGCGAGATAAAACTCGGAGAATGAAGTAATATATATACATTGATTTACTAGGATCGCCGCCTTAGTTTCAAATTTTGGTCAGAAACCAGAAATTTCAGTGGAGATGATAAATCGATTATATTGACCTCAGTTCTCAATCGGTACTTATTTTATTGACTTGGAAAGGATGAATAGTGAAGTGGATCTCGGCAGAATTTAGACTCAGAACATAAATGCGGACGAAATGCCATTAAACATTTTGCCCGTAATGCTGACGACTCTGCCGTCGTCTCACCGTCTATTATATGTATTCCCATAATGTCCATCATGTTTTGCTATCATGTCCACACAACAACGTTACAGTAGGGTCAAAATGTGAGCTTCACGTTGCCAGTCATTAGTCGGAACAAGTAACCGAATCTCTCAGAACTCATTCATTGTCATCATCGTATGGAAATGTCATATTAAATAGTGTAAACCTGGTTACACTTCTCTTCATTGGATCCGGTGGGACGTATTTAACAACGCGTCTGTCCTGTCAGAGCTGATGTAATAGTCCCTGTGGAGAGGTTTGTGATTCTGGTTATTCTAGATAAGGAATAAGCTTCAGCTTAACAATTTCAACATCAAATATTCAACTGAGTTAAGGGCAAGATATGGTGACGAATTGCCAGTCGTTAGTGCGTTCGATTAAGATAGTTGTCCTATATGGTCTAGGTTTTGTAATCTGAGTTCAAATCGCGCCAAGTGTAACTTTAATATTTAGGGGGCATAGAAATTAAAGTGCTGGTCAAGTAGCGGAATAGAATCTTCTTCGTCTACTACTACAACTAATCCCTTTCTCTCTCTTTCTCTCTCACACATACAAATACTCACACACACACACACAACACACACACACACACACACATACTCTCTCTCTTTCTCTCTCTCACACACACACACACAGACTTTATCAGACCTCTATCAGAATCTAAGCATCTCCTTGGAAGAAATTTTGTAAATCAGAATCTTCCCCTAAGGAAAGTGTCCAGAAACCATTTTTTTAACGCTCCCAAGAAAATCCAAAGACAATCTGCATGTGCTCATCGTAGCAGTCATCTGGAATCGTTCGTAAAAGTTCGGCAATAATTTTGTTGTTGCCGACAGGAGGAAAGTATAAGTTTCTGATACGTTTTGGACAGATGTAAAACTGTGATACGATTTCAATTTCCTGTTGCAGACATTTTAATTTATTGGAGAAGACAATGCTTTTAGGGAGTATATCAATTCCAGAATAACATTTTCCCCCGCATAAAAATTATACTGGGCCTCAGCCTACGGACAAAAATAATGATAAATTTCTACTGCATTATGGAGAAAAATGTAAATAGCTATACTTATTCCTCCCCTTCAGGTAGTAAAAAAAAAAGGTCGAAAGTGAATATAGAAATAGATAAATAAGTAAATAAATACATAGTCAAATCCATGAAAATTAAAAAGTTCTATGCATCGTAGATAGCGTACGTATTTTTCTCTCTGAATATCTGTCTCGTGTAACAGGGAGAAACAGAATCAGCTGCCAAGACAAACATTCGTGAAGGGGAAAATTACAAAGTATATTCGAAACGGAAAGCTGCGAGAACGCATGCTATTTATATTATGTTATTTTATTTAGGCTGGTCTCATTCGTGGAAAGGGGCCTTTGCTGGTATAGCAAGTTCTATGACCAATACAAATTTTATCGATTCCTAAATATTTCCTGCCGTAAAATGTGTTAGCTCAAAACTTTGAGATAAGAAGAGTACCCTTAGAGTTCTAAATCTAATGGGTAAGGAGAATAAGAGAGAGAGAGAGAGAGAGAGAGAGGGGGATTAGAAAAGCAGAGATGACGTGGTTGTAGTTCGATGATTGATTAGGGTAAAATATATAAAGGAAAAGGAGAATATTTTAAAACGTTAGGTATTAATGTAAGTCTGTGAGAGCGTTTGCGGTAAAATATGGCTTTTCGAAATTATTAAAACGTGGCGGAATAACTGAAATAAAGTATAAAAGGTAGTTATAGCTGATTCGTGCCGAAATTACCCGAGTGTGGGAAAACCGCAAATGCAAATACATATGTATATGCACATATATACGTGGGTATGTGTGTGTATGTGTGTGGTAAGAATCTTGTTTCCCAACCACGGGATTCCGGCTCGATCCCATTACATGACACCTCGGGCGAGTCTCTTCAGCCAACCAAAGTATTGTGATTGGATTTGGTAGATGGAAACTGAAAGAAACACGTCATACATATATATATATATATATATATATATATATATATATGGTGCAGAAGTGGGTATGTGGTAAGAAGCTTGCTTCCCAACTACATGGTTTCTAGGTCCGTCCCACTGCGTCGAACCTTGGGCTGAACAAAGCCTTATGAGGAAATTTGATAGATGGAAATTGAAAGAAATCCATTGTATGTGTGTGTATGTGCGTGTGTTTGTGTGTGTGTGTTTGTGTGTTTGTCTGTGATTTTTTATGTCTGTGTTTGTCCCCCAACCATCGCTTGACAACCACTGTTGGTGTTTACTCTCCCGTAACTTAGCGGTTCGGCAAAAGACACCGATAGAATAAATCTCGGGGCGATTTGTTCCACTAAATGCACGGCTGCAGCATGAACGCAATGAAATGACAGAAACAAGTAAAAGCATAAAAGATAGATAGATAGATAGATAGATAGATAGATAGATAGATAGATAGATAGATAGATAGATAGATAGATAGATAGATAATTCTTAGATTATCTATATAGTCCTATAGTGCATTTGCACTGGGTCAATGAAGTACTTAATCAAACCTGGTGTTGGCAAAATGAATAACAATAAATATTCCAATAGGATTGTTTCAGTGTTAAGGCATTACAGAAATTTTATGCTTTCCAGAACATATCATTTAAGGTGTTAATCTCTTACAATTGTTTAATCCTAAGCTAGATTAGAAGGTAATGACGAATATAAATTAGTACTTCACAAAACATAAAGAGATAGATGAAGATTTGCAGCCTAGCCTACTCTGTAGAGGAAGGTTACTGCATTATCTATAAGGAAATACTATTGAGCATAACGTATGAAAAGTTTTTATAATTTTAAGTATACATCTAACAATGAAATCAGAATGATTTCTTCCCTTCAGCTTGCGGATATCTCAACACATCCAAGACAACAACGTTGATACGATTTATTTGATTTGATTCCAGGCTTCGTTTGTACTTTCTCGAGCCATGCCTGGCTCATAAGGGCCGGTTTCCTGATTTCCTTGGCGTATGAGTACCCCCACCTGTACGGGACGCCGGTCCGTCGCAGCTGAGCTGCAAGATGCAGGAAGAAAGAGTGAAAACAGTTGTGGCGAAAGATCCAGCAGAAGTTCACCATTACCTACTGCCGGAGCCACGTGGAGCTTAGCTGTTTCACTCATAAACACACATCGCCCGGTCTGAGATTCGAACCGGCGATCCCTTAACCGCAAGTCTGCTGCTCTAACCACTAGGCCATGTGCCTCCACGATGCCAGGGTAGTGCTTAGTAAAAGTCGCTTTACGTTTGTTATTACATGCCTCTTGTAATTTTCAGAGATCCAGATGTATTTTGATATACAGAAGTTTTCTTTTCTGTTGAGAATGCGGGACGAATATTCTTGCGTACCATATGCCGAATTGAATATGTTTTCATTTTATTTCTATATATCTTTATTGATACAAGAAGAAAGGAAGATTAAGTTACAATACCTTTGCCTAACAACATACATATATATGTGTGTATGTTTATGTATGTGTATGTGTGTGTGTACATATAGATACATATATGTATGCACACGCACACATATATGTAAGGGTGTATCGATATGTATGAGTCTTTGTGTTTGCACCTCCACCATTACTTGATAACTAGTATTAGTTTGTTTACATCTCCGTAACTTAGTACAAAGTGATAGTAGAAATACCAGAAAAACAATAATAGTGTAGTAGATTTGTAACATGGCCGCAATGCAATTGGTGAAAGAGGTAAATAATAGGAAATATCATAGGGTTTTATACTCTAATTAAAAGTAAAGTCTAACGATATATCAATTATACGTAAATAAACAGGATTGTAAATAGATCAGATTCTATTAGATTGAGAATAAATATCTTAAAGTATGTCATTATTAAGATTTGAAAAACCTCAACGAATTACATCGTTTTATATTATATGTACAAATTAATATATATATATATATGTAAATACTTTTTCTATTCCTGAGCGTTATACTAATACATCTGTTTGTTTTGTACACCACCTGTCTTAGTCTATGGTTTTTTTCGAAAACTCTCCCTATATATATATATTATATATATATATATATACTCTCTTTTACTCTTTTACTTGTTTCAGTCATTTGACTGTAGCCATGCTGGATCACCGCCTTTAGTCAATCAAATCGACCCCAGGGGTTATTCTTTGTAAACCTAGTATTTATTCTATCGGTCTCTCTTGGCGACCCGCTAGCTTACGCGACATCTACCAAATTTCCATCTACCAGTTTCCATCTACCAAATTCACCCACAAGGCTTCGGTTGGCCCGAGGCTATAGTAGAAGACACCTGAGCAAGGTGCCACGCAGTGGGACTGAGCCCGGAACCACATGCTTCGTAAACAGGCTACTTACCACACAGCCGTGTGTGTGTGAAGGTGCATAGTTTTCTATAAACAACCTTGCCTTGACTTGTGCCTCGGAGGTGAACTGTCCAGGCACAATGCCATGTTCATTCATGACCGAAAGGAACTTTATATTCTACCCTTTTAAATGCTTTCGCGATACACTGTTGTATATATATGTTGATTGCTCTTTGCCAGGTAATATTACGTATAAATTTATGAACACAAAGATACAGATACAACGTAAATAGATATACCAAATGCACATAAATCGTCTCAGAGTTTCATTGGCCAACTTTTAGACTGTTTTTATTTATCGTATTAATATAACTAGTAAATATTAAATAGTTTAAAGAAATTTATAAGATTAGCGTGGGAATCTAAAGTAACGTAGCATTTTTCTATAATCTTATTTGGATTCTATACTTCTTAATACAAGGATTGGATGCTTATAGAAAAATAAAATATATAGTATATAAAGTATATAAGACCATGATATATTAATTAAATTAGGGAGGAAATAAGATTTAAATATAAAACTTAAAACATAGTCTAGCAAATGCTTTATATTTTACTTAAAATGTCTTATAAAATGAACGGTGCACAAACACATACATACACATAGAGGGAGGGAGAGAGAGAGAGTGAATATGAGAGTAAGAAAAAAAAAAAGAATGGAAGACGCCGACGATCCTCCGCCATATTATGCCATCCAGTGAAGTCTAACAAAATTTTGAAGTTACAAATTGTACGCTACAAGTAAGTTTATTTCAAGTAAGTTTATTACTTTTTCTCGTTCAATCGTTTACGTCTTTCATGTTAAATTACGAGGTATATGTCACATAGCAGCAATAAAATAGTTTGTAATTTATTAATTCAAAATATATTTACTTATACAAAGATATATAGCGTTAAATATCATCGTTAGCTTGTTGAAGGAAACCTTATATTTCCAACTCAAAATCTGTCGGTTAATTGAATTATTTTCCAGACATCGGTAAGAGCAGCGTTCGTTCACTAAGTTTAAAATACGTATAAAACATTTGTCCCTCAGCAAATCAAAGAAAATATTCTTTTATTTTCGGCGGTAAACTTTTCATAGATTTAGTAGTAAATTATTATATATAAATACATTCAACTTTTTATTAATGACATATTGTAACTAATGCTAACTGATATATAAATATATGTGTGTATAGCTTTGAATTAGTGCTAAGTAAGCTTACTATTGTATTGCGGTGTCGAATCTCAGACCGGAAGATGTGTGTGTTTATGAGCGAAACACTTAAGCTCCACGCAGCTCCGGCAGAAGTTAATGGCGAACATTTGCTGACTCTTTCGCCACAACTTTCCTTCACCCTTTCCTCCTGCATCTTACAGCGCACATGCGACGGACCGGCGTTCCGTCTACGTGGGGAACCTATACGCAAAGGAAACTGAGAAACCGTCCCTTATGAGCCAGGCATGGCTCGAGAAGGAAAAAAACAGCTTACTACTACTTAAGATAGCGAATCGGTAGCGGATTGGGTAACAGGATTAGCCGCATTTCGCCCATCTTAATGTTCTGAGTTTAAATTTGCCGAGGACAACTTAGCATTTTACCCTTTCGGGGTGAATGAAATACGCACCAGTTGAGCACTGGGGTCGCAGCTATACCCCATCAAGCAAACATCCGCTCTTATGACTGTAAAAAATGATCCAGCGAGAGATAAGGTAGATATTTGTGTAAAATGTCAGTGGTGGCACTTGATCCAGTGCTGCGACCATATTTTCTTTCGTTTTTTTTTGGTGTTTGTTATTATTCCGATTTTTATTTTTTTCCTTTTTGTCTTTCTCTTTGAAATTTATGATGCCGTCTGTTAGTTGTAAATCCTGTCAGAATTATCACAGTTTTGTTACGGCGCAGAATTTAAAATTTCAAATGCACAGAATCATTACATATAATATCATGCACCACGGATAAAAATACGAGACAATTATACCAAAGTGCTTTTTACTCATATATTTTGAATCACCATTAACGGATGTAAAGCAACGTTAATATCAACGAGGTTGGAACTGAAAATCAGATTCGGAAATCAGAAACTCCTTAATAGGAGTTTACAGTTTAGTTATACAATTAAAGCACATGCGTCCAAACTGCTTATAGATCTAAAATTTCGTTAGGTCTTCACATAGGTTAGTCACTTCATAAAGCCACAATTCCAGGGCAAGAGGTCATGGAAAATAAAGCCTCCCATTTACAAACAGCGACGAAAGTTAGGAATTCTCTTCATCTAATCCATACATATGCTTTGGAATTTAGATATAATGCCATTGTTTGTAACCGATTTTCCCCTGCTACACTATGCTATAGAATATGCCAACCCACTGTGTACCTATAAACAGGTTCCATACAACGGAATTTAGCGATAACGACTAATATTTATTTCAAACCCGAAGGCTTGTAAACTAAACGTACGGCTTATCAGCACAGTGAATGCGTCATCTGAACTTCGTCGTAGTTTATAACTATATATGTATGTATGCATGTATGTATGAATGTATCGATATGCATACATATATATATATATAATATATATATATATATATATATATATACAAATATATACATATATATATATATGATTGTGTGCATGCAAGTATGTATAGAGATGTATGCATATATTGTATATATGTATGCATGTATGTATATATTATATATATATATATATATATATATATATATATATATATATATATATATATCTATCTATATAAATATATATATATATATATATATATATATATATATATATACAAATATATATACATATATATACACAGCTATCTATCCATAATATATATATATATATATATATATATATATATATATATATACAAATTATATACATATATATATACCGCTATCTATCCATATATATATATAATATATATATATATATATATATATATATATACAAATATACATACATATATATACTCAGCTATCTATCCATATATATATATACAAATATATATACATATATATATACAGCTATCTATCCATGTGGTACATTGTTCATATAAGTGTATATGTGCAGAGACATGTATGTAAATATATGTATATATCCATATGTATGTATATTCATATGTATCCGTGTCTGTGTGTGAATGTGCGATTGTATGTGTGTGCATATATATATATATATATATATATATATATATATATTGGTGTTTGTGTGCGTGTATATATATATGCACACACATACAATCGCACATTCACACACAGACACGGATACATATGAATATACATACATATGGATATATACATATATTTACATACATGTCTCTGCACATATACACTTATATGAACAATGTACCACACATACACTCATACATTCACACGTACACATGACTACACACGTACGAGTGCGAGGCTGTTGCAGTGTGTGCGAATGTTTTAACTTAGTAGTAAAGTATTCTGAGATAACGGCTTACGTTTCATTTCAACCCAGAGGGATCAATAAAGTAAAACACTTGTTAAAATTCAATCAACTATTACAAGAACTAACGCATCTACCATCAGAAAAGGCCACCCCAAGCAGACACAACCCCCACCACCAACCAAAACAAAGTTACAACAATAACAGCCAATCCCAGTATTATCATGCGGCAATCACCGGCAACAATGGTACCAATGTCACTGAAGCAGCTTCGTCTACCACAATACGTATCACCACCACTGCATCCATCTCACAAACCTGTACTCGTTAGAGTCAGTCATTATTTGTTTGTAATTATACATTATATTGCTCTTGCTTTGTGCAACAGTGGTGCCTGTGATGTCGCAGACAGATGTTTCTAGTGTTGTCATTATCATTATTATCAAGACGGCGAGCTGCCATAATCGTTATCACACTGGGCACCCGTTCTGAGTTCAAATTCCGCCGAGGTCCACTTTACTTTTCATCCATTCGGGGTCGATTAAGGACAAGTGAAACACTGGGATCTGTGTAATCGAATAGTTCCCTCCCCAGTATAAAGGATTATTATTATTATTAAAGCGGCGATCTGGCAGAATCGTTAGCACGCTTCTTTAGTCACCGGAGTCTTTAGTCATCTGCCAGGTCACAACAAGGACCTCAGATGGATAACACATTACTTAAGATGTGCTCTATGCCCAATATATCTGCTTTGTGCAAGATATCAATACTGCATGGGATTTCCAGTTGCTCTAAGAAGTCTTGCAGTTTCAATGGGATTGAGCCCAATGCTCTGATCACCACTGTTATCAATTCATAATTACCTTCTCATATTCCATACAGTCTTGCCATTTCGAGTTTCAATTCGACTGCCCCCCTCACACAAAATTTTTGGCCTTGAACTTAGAGTAGAAAAGATTATTATTATTATTGTTGTTGTTGTTGTTATTATTATTATTATTATTATTATTATTATTATTATTATTATTATTATTATTATTATATTATTATTATCATTATTATTATTATTATTAAAGCGACGAGCTGGCAGAATCGTTAGCACGCCAAGCAATATGCTTAGCAGCATTTCATCTGTCTTTAGGTCATGAGTTCAAATTCCCCCGCGTTCGACTTTGCCTTTCACCTTTTTATGTTTCACTGGATCCTTCACTTATATCAGTGATGTCTACATAAGTTTCCGAATTTTAATTGTATCAGAATTCAATGCCACTTACAATTTTCTGTTAATGAAGGGAAACGTTATTTCTTAATTTCCTAATTTTCTTTTAAATTCCCTATACTTATGAGTCACAACAAGGGAATCTCAACATGGAGACTGCTAGAAAACACAGTTAAATCGCTGTCGAATCACATATCGCTATAAACAGAATTTTAACGTGGAAGAACATAATGCAGTTCGAGATCCAATGAGCATTAAGAAGATTGGATGGCCATGTTCGGAACAACACTGATTATAGATGTGCTCGATTACGAATTACATGGGGTTAAATACCACTCCCTTCGCTACCAGCAACAGCAACATTTTTATGAACCCCAAACGCTACTACTGTTTAACCTGAGGCAGCAAGGCTTGGAGTAAACAAATGATGGAATGTGTTCAAGCAGTGACTATATATCCAATCGCACCAGGCTTTCTCTTTTACTTGTTTCAGCCATTAGAAGCCCTCTTGCGGGATTCGAGTCGAACAAAGCGACAAAAGAATTTATGTATTTTTTTCTAAGTCTCTTCTGCCGAACTGCTAGATCACGTAGACATAAACAAACCAAAGCCGGTTAAGCGGTAGATATGGAGGGACAATCACAAACACAAAGACACGCACACACACACACACACATGCATACTCTCTCTTACATGCACACACACACACACTCGCTCACTCACTCACTCACTCACTCATTCTCTCTCTTTCTCTTCTCCTCACACAAAAACACGTATAATAATGGATGAACTTCCAGATACATTCCGACAATCAAATTCACTTACAAGACATTGATTTTCTGGTGGGGGGAGGGGTGATATAGTAGAAGAAATTTACCCAAGATACCGTTCAGCAGGACTGAACCCAAAACCACTTGGTTGCAGTTGCAAAGCGAGATTTTTAACCGCACAACCTTGCCTGAACTTAGAAATATTTTATATATCAATCGCTTCCTTCTTTAAAATCTAATAATCTGGTTTCACTTACATTTCTACAATGATTTAAAAGTTGAAACTGCATTTTACGAACGGTCACTCTCCGACAGGGCTATGGTTGGGCCTGCGGCAGTGGAGACCTTTTGTGTACTTCGCCCCCTGGGCCTTATCCTTGCTCACTGCTATCAAAACCTGGATGGATGTCCGTATGTGCGAGCTCCGTGGGTCAGAATGGATGTTTCAGCGAATTTCTCTCGTCGTCCTCCGTGACAGTACATTTATCATTTCGTCTAATGGAGCCGTGTGAATGCTTCTATATTGTGGGAAATCGGATTTTTCAAAATGAATTAAAATAAAGGAAGTGTATTTCATTTTTACGAATTCAATAGAAAGATAAAAATACATATAACAAAGAATTACAAATAGGCCGGTTTTCCTAAATTAATTGAGGATCATTTCTTGAGTTTATGGAAACGTAACGTGAAGTTAAAGACATTTGAGATCGATAGATATATTGGTAAATGAAACGACAAAAAAAAAAAACTATGTCGTTTGGCACATATTGCTATTATTGTGTTCATTAGTGTTTCAGATATTGTGATATATTTTTTTTAATTATTGGACAGAATATTTATCTACACACGTGAAAATTTTGCTTGACAATTAATGATAGTCCCAAAGAAACTAATTAAAATATAATTATAGATTTTTCGATTTGTTTTATAAGTTTTGATTAAGCTAGTTATACTCCTGTGGAATTTTATAACAAACAGGTAAACTTGGTTTGGTCGCATTTTTTTTAAACGATGAAGAACACGAAGAGGAATATGAAAAAAAAGAGAAGGATGAACATTTCATTGAAAATGGTAACACAATTATGAAAAATAATGTGTTCATATAGCCTCATTATTTTAAAAATTGGCCATATATATATATATATATATATATAGATATATATATATATATATATATATATATATATATATATATAAATATAAATATATATATATATATATATATATTATATATATAATATTATATATATATATATATATATATATATATATATATATATATATATAATATATATATATATATATATATACACGTATGTATATATGTATGTATGTGCTTATTCATGCATGTATCCATTTATCTACCTATCTATCTATCTACATCTACACACTAAAAAAAGTTATACACACATATAATTATATATATATATATATATATATATATATATATATATATATATGGGTGCACGAGTGGCTGTGTAGTAAGTAGCTTGTTTACCAACCACATGGTTCTGGGTTCAGTCCCACTGTGTGGCAACTTGGGCAAGTGTCTTCTACTATAGCCTCGGGCCGACCAAAGCCTTGTGAGAAGATTTGGTAGATGGAAACTGAAAGAATCCCGTCGTATATATACATGTGTGTGTGTGTGTGTGTGTCTATATATGTTTGTGTGTCTGTGTTTGTCCAACATCGCTTGACAACCTATACTAGTGTGTTTAAGCCCCCGTAACTTAGAGGTTCGGCCTAAGAGACTGATAGAATAAGTACTAGGCTTACAAAGAATAAATCCTGGGGCGAATTTCTTCGACTGAAAGCGGTGCTCCAGCATGGCCACATTCAAATGACTAGAGCAAGAAAAAGAATAAAAGAAAATATATATATATATATACAAACGCACATAGGCACATACACATACATATATACGTTCAGTTTAGTTTAGTTTGAGCAAAAGCCTCTTAACGACTCCCTTTAAATCTCCTATGTTTTTTGGCGACTATTACTGTTATGTCCTTTACCCAGGTTTAATACATGATATGGGTATACAAGTGGAACTCCTTTCCCGCTCTGTATACATACTCGTTTGAGCTTTGCATAATGGTCAAGGAATGACTCGCACTGGAAATAGAGGTCAGGAAATGTACAAAGAAGAAAAAAAATGTTACCTAATGTGCAGAAACATACATTGCGATGCATTAATAAAACCCGTGAATTTCCAGACCAGACCTATTCAATTTGTATATATATATATATATATATATATATATATATATATACATGCCTGCATAAACATCTCACAAACATATATGTATTAAATGTCTCTATATAAAAGCGTTATATATATGTGGAAGCGTCGTTGTGTGGTATGAAGCCAGCTTCCCAACCACGTGGTCCCGAATTCAGTACCGCAGCATGGAATCTTTGGCAATTCTTGTTAATTCTAATGTATTATAAAAACACTTACTTTTGTATAATTCAATATGAATCTTTAATTTAATTTTTCTAATTTGAAATAAATGGACATGGAAACTATTGTAAGTACTATGTGTCTGATATTGTGCGAAATTGGATTATTTCAATAAACTGATGTCTATATGTCAAGTTCTCCATTTTCTTCCCTTCCTTATATATATATATAATATAATATATATATATATAGGTCGCTTCAACCGTGTTCTGACGTGAATTTCTACCAGGTTTCGGTTAAACGAATTTTCCCTGCTGACGATAAACATAAGATAATTCATTCACCTACTTAATATATATATATACTATATATATATTATATATATATATATATATATTATATATATATATATATATATATACAGTAAAAGCAATTAGATTCAAATGAGTTCTGTTGATTCACATGAATGCGGTACTTAACTTAGATGCACCAGAAATCTAAATGGTATTAACCATAAGATAATGCGGGGTGATTATAAACAAGAAAAAAGCAAAAAAAATGGATCAATTTTTGATCCATTTTTGTTGCTTTTTTCTTGTATATATAATATATATATATATATATATATATATATATACAACATGGGCTTCTTTCATTTTCCTCGCACGTACCAAATCCATTCACAAGGCATTGGTCGGCCCTAGGTTATATTAGAAGCACTTGCCCAATATGCCATGCTGCGGTACTGAACTTGGGACCATGCTGTGTCTATCGATATATATCTACATATGTACATATGAATATATTGTTATCACATGGAAAGAAAGATGTATAGAAGAATATGCCTTTCAGTCAGTGTTAGACTTGACTAGTTTGCAAGTGATGTGGGTTCGAACGTTGTGAGCGGCCTTCGAATTATTATATTCAAATACTTACTTCTTTTGGATTATTAAATGATAGCTTGTGAAAGTATTTGAACAAAATAATTCGAAGGCCGATCACGGCATTCGAACCCACATCACCTGCAAACTTGTCAAGTCTAACACTGACTGGAAGGCATATTCCTCTATATATTTTTCTCTCCATGTGATCAACAATATATTCATATGTACATATGTAGATATATGCATATCTAACAATCGAAGTAAAAGTCGGACGAAATGCTGGTAAGCATTCTAGCCGTTGTGCTAATGATTCTGGCAACTCACCACCTTAATAATAATAATAATAATAATAATAATAATAATAATAATAATAATAATAATAATAATGATAAAAACAATAACAATAACAACAATAAAAATAATAATAATAAGTCAAACAATAATAATAGCGAAAATAATGGTTTAACCTTTGCTACAAGCGCAGCCAATTTGGAGTAGAACATGAATAAATTATTTCGACCCCGGTGTTTCAAAGGTACCTAGTCTATCGACCTCGAAAGGAAGGTCGACTTCGGCGGGATTTAAACTAGGTACGTAGTGACAGATGAAATACCGTTATTTGGTCCGACGTGCTAACGATTATGCCAACTTGGCATCTTATCTTAGATACTGGCTTCAAATTATGGCACGAGGCCAGCAATTTCGGTGGAGGGGATAAGTCGATTACATTGACCCCAGTACCCAACTGCTACTTATTGTATCGACCGCCAAAGGATGAAAGGCAAGGTCATCCTTTTCTTCTTGTTCTGAGCTAAAAAAATCGTAAGCAAGTCGTGCAAATTTCAAAACCAAAATTTGAGCTTAGATCTTGGAGACAGATGATCTACCGCTAAGCATTTTGCCCTGCTAACGATTCTGCACCTCCGTCTTGCATTAGCTATTAATATTACATATAAACATTAATAGTTACAACTCATCAAGTTTAATTCATGATATTTCTTGCAGTTAATGTTATGGTTATTTTAAGTGTTCTAGTTGCGCCCGTCGCTGCTGTTGATACTATTTTTACTGTTACACTTATTCTCTTTTACTTACTATATCTTTCACAGCGTCTCATCATTTTCGAGATGGCAAACTTGCTTAATGCAATGGGAAATGCTTAGTAATACTTCTCCGTCTCTCAGTCGGCGGACTGGCAGAATCGATAGCGCAGCGGACATTTTGCTTAGCTGTCTTTCGTTCGCCTTTACGCTCTGAGTTCAATTTCCGCCGGGGTTGATTTTGCCTTTCGGGGTCGATAAAACAAATCAATTGAACACTGGATTTGTGCAGTCGGCTCACCTGCTTCCCTCAAATTCTTGGCTTTGAATGAAAAGTCGAAACCAAAGTTTCTTCCGGTTCTTAGGCGATCAACTGAAAAATTCATAAGCAAGTCGGGCAAATTCCTTCTTTACTATTTCTTCCGTCTTTAACTTATGAGTTCAAATTCCACCGAGATTGACTCTGCCTTTCATTCTTTCAGGTCGATAAAATATGCTCCAGCTGATAAGTGGGGTCAATATAATCGTCTTATCGCCCTCTCCCAAATTTACTATCATTGTGCCGAAATTTGAAAACGATATTTCCACCGGCAATTTTCCTTCTGGGATCCAATAACACCGATGTCAAATCTGTCATTCCTCACCAGTGTTCGCTAAGTCATTGAAGACAACGCAGAGAAATGCTTAGCAGCTCTTCGCCTCCTTTACAATTTCTGGGTTTGTATTAGAATTTGAAGCAGTAGTGCACATGAACACTTGTACAATTTTACAGGTATATATGTGTGTGAGTATTTGTTCATGCATATAGAAGTACATATCTAGAAACATACATATATATATTATATATATATATATATATATATATATATATATATATATATATATATGTATATATTTATATATATATATATATATATATTTATACTTGTATATATGTATGTAAATATATGTAATAATATCAAGGGTTTTTAGAAATATTTGAAATGTTCATTACCAGTGGCATATCGTGTATAATTTTAGTCAAAAGACAATAGATTATTCATACAAATACAGTGTACATTTAAACACACAAGAAGCATTCATCATAGGACACCTTGCACGCTAGAGCGGACAGTTAAATTCCAAAACTCTATTAGGGATAAAATCTCGAAGGGAGTTAGATGGTAAATGATTTTTCTTTTTCATTCCCTTTTAAATTTTATCCCTAATAGTGGTTTGGAATTTAACTGTCCTCTCTAGCGTGCAAAGAATCCTATGATGGATGCCTCTTGTGTGTTTAACTGTACACTATATTTGCCTAAATATATGTATGGAGATAAGTATTTACATATACATGTCAAATTTATCATTGTATATTTTACATATATAACTGTAATCTTTACATATACATATATATATATATATATATATATAATATATATATATATATATATATATATATATATATATATATATACAACATACGTCTATCACTGGACGCACACACACCCACACATGCAAACGTATATATGTATATGTGTATACACGTATATGTGTATGTTTGTGTGCGTGTGTGTGTGTGTGGATATGCATATGTTTTTGCGTATGTATATGTGTGTATGGATGTGTGTGGCTATTTTTTCGTTCATTCATTACATTTCGTCTACGCTGCTTATTTTTTTTAGTCTTGTAATTATTCTCTCGATCTCTTTTATGGGGCCATAAATAAGCCAACATAGACTGTCAAACGATTGTCAGCAGAAAGGCATACATTCCTACACCCAAACCTACACACATAGATACATACACGTCAATATATATATATATATATATATATATATATATGTATGTATGTTTTTATGTATTTACATATAGGGATAAAATTTCGAAGGGAGTTAGATGGTAAATGTTTTTTCTTTTTCATTCCTTTATATATATATATATATATATATATATACGCAATATTAAATCTTTGAGAGAGAAGTAAACGGTAGCAGTCCCGGGAAGACATCTCCTCCACCTGGCTAACGACACACTGTCTGTGTTCGATTAGTATTAGCGAAAACAACAATATCATCGTCCTCTATGCGACTGCCACATCTAGTTTGCAATTATATTTTAAGAGTCTGTACTGCTACTGTTTAGTTCTGGATCAGTGATTTAATATTGATTATTTCTCCTTTTTCGAGATCAGTGACAGTCTGTCACTGGAAAAAGCATATAGTATTTGCATATGGAATGAGATTTCATTACTAGCTCTTCATTATCACACACTGATGATGGGTTACTACTCGGAAACCCGGGTCTGTGTCTATCATATAGGGCTAGACATGGGAACGATGATTTTTCCCTCCCAAATATTAATCGGACACAGACAGTGTGTTGTTAGCCAGCTGGAGGAAATGTCCTCCGGGGAATAAATCAACAGTAGCATCGTCCTCTATGGGACCGCCACATCTATTTGGCAATTATAAATATATACATATATATTTATATAAATATACGTCCGGTTTCTTTCAGCTATCGCATACCGAATTCTAAACACAACGCTTTATCCAAGCGTAATAGCAGGACAAAATAGCCCAAGGTGCAATGCAGTGGGACTGAACCCGGAACCTACTTTGCTGAGAACCAATTATTTACCACACAACCACGACTGCATTTATAAGCATCAGTAACTACATACATGCATACATACGTATAATCGTACGTATATACATATATCAATATATACATACATACGTGCATGCATACATACATAACTAAAGACATACATAAATATATAGTTGCATACATACATGAATACATACATACATGCATACACAAATATGTACAAGCATAGATACACACATACATACATGCATACATATAAACGTACGTACATGCATACATAAATACACGCATTCATGAATTCAGGTATGCTTGTATTCATACATACATGCCTATACCCATTCGTATATACATACAAACATGCATGCATTAATACATACATAAACACATACATACGTACACATATACATAAATATTTACAAATATACATGTATACATACATACAAGCATACATAAATACATAAAACACATACATACTTACATAATACATAAATGCATAAAGAACATACATGTATGCGCCTATGAATATAAGTAGAAATCCATCTCATTGGCTGTTTCTCTTTATATTTCTAGTATATATCCAAGCAATTTCTGTCACTTCCATCTACAGTGCGTTTTCAAAATGTCGATATATTGTTGAGACAAGGTGTTAAGAAAATTGTAAATATTTATTGTACAAATATATTTCTTTTTTTTTTTTTTCCTTTTAAACGAGAATTTCAATGTGCGAACATTTCTATATTGAAATCGAATGTATAACATCCAACTTAAAAGATGCATCTAACAATTTGCAAAATTATATATGTACACACACATATGTATATCTATCTATACACATGTGTGTGCGTGTACTCAGGTGGGAGGGTGTACATCCGTGGTTACATATGTTTTTTAAAAAAATGGGAATATATAAATATATTATTCCCCGTAATATTGTATATGCATATGCATGAAAACTTGATGTGTTTCTATTGCCAGTGTGAGTGAGTGTATGAGAGATTGTGATATTATATACATATATATATATAAATATATATATATATATATATATATATACAATATATATATATATATATATATACATACATACATACATACATACATACATACATACATACATACATATATATATATATATATATATAGATATATATATATATATATTACATACTTACATTTATATATATACACGGGTACACAGACTCTAAGTGTCAAACACATGCTTGCGTATAAACATATACATGAATTTTCAACGTACACAACTATATTAACAGCTATTTTTATGTTTATGTATTAATGTATGTGTGTTAGTATAAATATATATACATATATATACATATGTATGCATATATGTATATATATATGTGTATGTATGTATGTATGTAAGTGTGCACGTGTGTGTCTATGTATAAGCGCAGCCACACAACAAGCTCACGCAGACATATGTGTTGCCTATATTGATAAAATGAAGGTAT
This sequence comes from Octopus sinensis, assembly GCF_006345805.1. Classification (NCBI taxonomy): domain Eukaryota; kingdom Metazoa; phylum Mollusca; class Cephalopoda; order Octopoda; family Octopodidae; genus Octopus; species Octopus sinensis. The sequence goes on from NC_043004.1 coordinate 68,081,024, forward strand.
TATCAAATATTTGGTATTGATTCAAACTGTAAGTGTTGATAATTTAGTTTTAAAGCGTAGTTCTAGAATACCAATGAGAACTCTTCAACATTCTTCTTTTCCTATCATCAAAATTTGAAATCATATGTAATGACTTTATACTTATGTTACAGTGGTGTCACTCTGTTGTGATAGTTCAGTTGGTTATGATTTAGTGAAATATCTTATGAGATTTGTAATTTCAGTACTAAGTAAACTTCTAAAACACAAGAGTTCACAAATAACCAGTTCATGAGGAGAATCGTTTGGAACTTGGATACAATGCTTAAGTTTTTTAGTTTCATTCATAATTACTTGCCGGTTCTGGAGGAATGATAGTTCTCTTCTGCTTGCAGTTCATTCTTTTGAAGCATTAGAAGTCGTTAGAATTTATTGAATTCCTGGGAACGAGGGATTTAAGAATGAAGCAGTTACTTAGAAATTAGTTCCAGTCTCACTGTTACCAAAAAAAAAAGAAACAGTCATATACTGTGGTCGATATATTCCAATGTTCTGTCATCCAAGTTAAGTTTGCATCTAGCAAATAATTCGGGTTAGCACGCTCTTTCCGTAGCTTTAACTGCGCGTGTCTTTATTAAAATTAACAGGCTCTCCCCTGTTGAGAAGAACAACAAGCTCAAATACCATCATTATTTTTGCAATGTATAATGTTGGAAAACTTATCACAAATCTTAATTTTCGCTGATACTTAACCTTTGTCAATGAATTTGACAAATCAACAAAAATATATCCTTTTACGTTTATAACACAATCATAAGTAGTATTTTCAGTCTGTTTATGTTGGTGATTTTTTCTGTTATTAAAATTAAGGTAACAGCTTAAAGAGAAGATTTTTTTTTTAAATTTTAATTTAGTTATCAACCCCAGTTTAAGCTCGTACTCATTATATCCTTTGCAAAATAGCGTCAAGTAAAATCGTTTTGAATGTATTAAATCAAAACTGGGAAACTAAAAGGCAAATAAAAATGTACTTCGTCAGTACCAATATCAGCTTAAATCATGAGCACACTTCTATGTATGTGTGTAAGTATATACGTACATGCGTGCAGAGTGGCGCAGTTGAAGCGTGCTGGGTCCATAACCCAGAGGTCCGTAGATCGAAACTACGCTCTGCTAAGTAGACGTTTAACGGTGGTGCATCAGCATGGTCGCAGCCCTGGGCTGAAACTAGAGAGAAAAAAAAATGTGTGTGTATGTATGTGTCTAAATGGATAAATATATATTCATACATACATATATTTTGTGTGTGTATGTATGTGTGTGTGTGTGTGTGTTTGTGCGTGTGTGTGTGTCCCTTGAGAATCCGTTGTGGTCGAACATAAACGTGCATTTGGAACATCTATCGTAGAACTCCAAACAACCATGTCCGTGAAACCCGTGTTGGCGTAGACACTTTTTACATTATAAATTTATGTTTAAACCTTATTTTCCCCATATATATATATATATATATATATATAATATATATATATATATATATATATATATATATATATATATATGTATATATATATCTTATTTTAATTGTTGCATTCTTGGGACTGTAGGGAAGATTTAACGTATTTTAAAATCCAGTATAATAAAACTAATTCACTTATATGCCATGCGACCAGGGTTTATATGGCTTCTAATCTTTGGCCATATGAGTCCTTTGGCTTAAAACAGACTTAAGAAGCTGCAACACTGTGATCCTCTATATTTTGATATAACCTTGATATTATTGTTTATCTTGCCATACATTTATAACTCTCATCGACGGACTGATTGATAACAATCTTGGTTTGTTTCAATATTATCCTCTTTAATATTCAGGATTTGTCGCAATAACTTTTGTTGAAATACTTCTCTGTGACGTATTTAGTAGTAGTGCCCGGTATCTGCCTTATGCACAGTTTAAAATGTAGTCTTTCTTTTTTATTATTATCGTTGCTATTAGCATTATTTGGCCCCAGGCCAGTGCAGGTGTGGCAATCTATACTCAAAGGCTTTCTAGTTACAGTGACTAACAAATCGTAATCTGAAATCACTACCTCCAGTCTCTCCTCCATCTTTAACATAGGTACGTGTGATTTATTTCAAAATTGATTATTATTTCTAGCATCTTCTTGACCACTTTTATGCCTCCTTTTTACCCCTTGTTATCGTGTAGTGTGAGACACCCGCGGTTACAATTACATAAAGATATTAAATAGGGAACCATTAAATGAATAACCATATTATAACTACACATTGCTTTCCATATTTAGTTGTTTCAATTTTAATTTTAACAATTCGTTATTAAAAAATATGTAAATATTAAAAACAAAATGCAAGAACATAATTAAAATTTTCGATGCTTCATTTAATTAATATTGTATAAATGAAGGACTCTTATCTTATTACATCAATATATTCAAGTTTGTGAGTGGTGTATGTGTTCGGAATGTCTTTTGTTCTGTACATACGTGTGTGAGTATGCAATTTTGTATTCATAAATATTCTAAGAGAATAATGGAAAATGTGTAATATTTCTACATGTAAATGCACTATAAATATATATATATATACGCATATATATATATATATTATATATATATATATATATATATATATATATTATATATATATATATATATATAGCATATATATATATATATATATATATATATATATATATACACATATATATGAATATACGCATATATATATATATGGATATACATACATATATACATACACACACTGATATATATGTTTGTGTGCATATATGTTCCAATATGCGTATTAGTGTATTTGTATTGTTTTTGTTTTTTTTTGTTGGTTTTTTCACGTTTCTTTTTCTCTTCTCTTTCTCCACTTGCAAATTTCGCCAGACTCCCTAATTATTGATGACTTTCATATATATGAGTCACTTTTGGAAAAATCTTTAAGTCCGTTCGGCTGAAGTTTCTACAAGTTCATCCTGTCAGCTTTACTACAGATGCAATATTCCCAATTCCCCAAGCCATAACGTGAATATTTGCCACTCATTATCTATAGAAGCATGTCAAACAGTTTAATCGATGCAACTGATCCTCCCTCTTATTGGTCATATTTTGAATTAGACGTGCGTTGGGGTGATAGATTGCTTGTGCGTGTGCGAGTGAGTGTGTGAGTGATAGAAAGAGAAGACTCGTTGAGGGAGACAAAGAGAGGTTAGAAAAGAAGACAAATAGGTGAAAGTTGAAAGTGGAAGCATTACAATTGACAAGTGTGCTGTCTTTATTCAAGTGGTGATGTCATAATAACCTTGCACAAAGAATGGAAGAAAACAAACAAAATGCAAATATGTACATGATGGTGCGTATATTTATGTATTTCTATAGTTTTCTCGCGATGACCTGAAAGTGTTGTATGAGTGTTGAATCAGTTTATTGACATATGGAGACCTAAGTTTGTAATCTTGTCGAAAGAATTTCGCTTGTCTTTCTTTATAATTGCTATTTATTTATTTTGATTGTATGGTTTTTCTTTAATATTTTTCATCATTTTATATAAAGCAGATGGTTGTGTTGATTGAGCTCTGAACGAGTAGCCGAGGGCTCGACTGTTCGTGTTTTGTTATAGGCGGATTGTAAGTAGATATGAATGGATGTTATAGTTCACTGCTGCTGTTAGCAGATAAAATACTGTAACATTCACGAACCTCTCGTTGAGGTGCACAGCTGACTTCGCAATCTCTCGTTGGAGAAAAATGAAGAAATTTTAGGCGCTACTGTTGTATTTTTATTACATTTTTTTTATATATATTTGTACATAAAACTAAATATATAATAAATATGATACCCTTCAGCCTTGAGGGTAAAAGAGATTAATTTTGTGCATATTTGTTTAACATTTCATTTTCGCTGATTTTAAACCACACAGCAAGTTGTCGTAGTCACACTCGGCAAGGAAAAGCTATAAATCCTTAGAGATTCAAGTTTAAGGAATGCTATGATGTCAAGTTAAAGATTAGTCCATTTTAATTTCACCAGTTGTAGCCTATACAAAAGAAGTAACGTCACACAATGTCGTAAGTCCCACTAAAAAATAAATTGCCTTCTGGGAAATTAAAAGCAAAATTATTACAGGACCATGAGTTGGTGAGGGAAGTAAAGTATTTATACTCTTCATTTGTGTAATGTATGGCAACTACGTTCGATTACCGATCAATCATTTCTGTGACGCCATTACACAAAACGTGACATATGACACAAAACATAATGAGTGATACAAAATATATCTTCATTATGGATATCTATTCGTGCTTCTGTAAGTTCACAAAATATTAATATATAGGGAATAGTTAGATTTCCGCATAACGTTTTCCATGGCCGAATTTATCATTAGTACACATACGATGGTAACTCTCAAATATATCTTCAAATTTTCCAAATTGGTTCGAGAGCCTCTAGCTTTTGTTCGATTTACTTAAAGTTGCAGCTAACCAATTCTGAAATTACTATGAACTATCTTACATAGTAACGAGGCGTCCGATAGTCTATCGTTATTCATCGCTAAAAGGACGGCTAGGACACGACTCGAAAGCATCTGATCACACGCTTGCTCAATATAAGGTTTTTATTTATTTACACATTCCGTTGTTAATCGCAATATTTTACTACGCATCCATACCCTCGCCTTTTTCTACTATATAATATCGTTGGAAATTTTTGCACCATGCCAGCAATTTTCGCGGAGGGACTAATTCATTTAAACCGACCCACTAGTGCTCAACTGGTACTTCTTTTATCGACCCGAAAAATGCAAGCAAAGTCAACCCCAGTAGCATTGGAACTCAGAACACCTGATGAAATTATGCCAGGCACCTTGCCTGGCGTGCTAACGTCTCTTCCAGCTCAGTACCTTTGTCTACAATATAATAAAAATATAATATACAGATCAACATACAGACGAATAGGTACATCGTCTATAAGAAAAGACAAGCACACATACGCAAATGGAAACTGAAACACATGACCATATACGCACACTCACTTTACTCCATACAAGGACACGGTTCCACACATATAGAGATGCACATCCATACATACAAACCTGGTACATAGTTTCAAAACACACACACACACACACACACACACACACACACACAGACATGCACACACAAGGAGACAGAGGTGCAGACATAAACAAACACACGCTCACACATACACATTCATAGAAAATACACAAACACGGACGTGGAAGCACATGAATATGCTGAATACATAAAGATGCACACATGCATACATATATACGTATACACATACATACATACATACATACATACATACATACATACATACATACATAATTACATACATACATACATACATACATACATACATACAACATAAGTACATGCCTGCATAGGCACTCATACACACTGAACCACGCACATGCGCACAAACAAACATAACGGAACGCAGTGTAAATAACGGACAGAGTCAAGACTATTGAAAAGGTTGTAAGACGCAACGAACATTTTAGGAAAATAAAAATAAGTGGAAATTTTACCGGTGAGTGTGTTATAAGGCACAAAAAGAAATTTACTCTCCCCAGACACAACAGAATATGCTTCAACACACAAACTCATATAAAGAATCTTGCAAACCAAATCTAAAAACGAAATATAACATAAAAACTTGTTTGTCTGTTTATACTCCAGTGTTGGAATTGCTTTTAGATTGCAATATATTTGAGGTTTCTTATAAGAAAAGAATGTAAAGTCGCATGGCTCACAGGTTAGAGCATCGGGTTCACACTCACGAGGTAGTGATTTCGATTTCCGAACCGGGCTGTGTATTGTGTTCTTGAGCTAGACGTTATTTCACGTTACTCCAGTTCACTCAGGTGGAGAAATGAGTTGCGATAACAGTGGTCCCAAACTGTATCGGCATTTTCCTTTCCCTTGAGTAACATCGGGGGCATGCAAAGAGTCGTCCATCAACACACTTGCCGGACTTGTGCCTCGGAAGCTAACTTTCTCGATTAATCCCATGGTTATTAATGACTGAAGGGGGTCCTAATCGTTTACTTTATAAGAAGACAAAATTTTCCTCGTAATATCACCGCTGTGTAATTGCTTTAGCTGTGGTTGATTGATAAACATGTTTATAATTATTATCGACATAGCTACAGGATCGCTTGTCCTACAACAAACGACGGTTAAAACCTCCTCAAAACTTATTGTATTTCATTTAGGAAATGGAGTTTAAATCAGATTAGTTTTTTCTCCGATCTCCACAGAGCATCCAGTGGCTCGGTTGTGTAGCAATTTGAATACTGAAGAAAAATTGCTTAACTCATACTCCATGGAACTCTTCTAACCACATATTTGCGAAACTGGCTCTCTAACTACGCAGTCATGCTTACACTCTAAATATCATACCCTAAAAGATCACTTTGTTAATAAAGAAGTTGGTTTAACTATTTGATTAGTTCTTCCCTGATTTCCACAGAGCATCGGGTGACTCGCTTATGTAGCAATTTGAATACTGGAGATTCATTGCTTAACACGGACTCCACAGAACTCTTGTAAGCACATATCTGCGAAACTGATGCTCTAACTATGCATGCTTAAAATCTACACACCTTAATCTAGTAGATCACTTCGTAAATATAGATGGTAGTTTAACTACCCAAAGACCAAGAGACGGTGTTATTTTTGTGTTAGTGTAACTTATTTTTGAGTTAAGATGATCAACAAAAGGATTAGAAGAATTTGGCTATACTTTTTATGTCTATTAGTTTCAAATAAGGCTTGTAAACGAAATCGTTATGTTCATATAAACTCACGTTTATACTCCACTTGATGCTAAGTGTGTTTAGAAAGGAAACACAACATTAAAACTCCATTCGATCAGCCAGTAATAGCAGTCAAATACCACGAAAGTTATCACTCCTTAATTTCTTTCCACAAAGCGGGTGCAGACGTGACTCTTTGATAAGAAGCTTCCTTCCCAACCATATGGTTCCAGGTTCAGGTCCCATTGCGTGACACCTTGGGCATGCGTCTTCTACTATTGCCTTGAGCCGATAAAAAGCCTTGTGAATGAATTTGGTAGACAGGAACTGAAAGAATATACACATATTTATGTGTGTGTGTGTGTGTGTGTGTGTTGTGTGTGTGTGTGTGTTGTGTGTGTGTGGTGTGTGTGTATGTTTGTGTGTGTCACTTTGTGCCTGTTTTTGTCGTCTCCTCACCGCCGCTTGAAAACAGGCGTTGGTGTGTTTACGTCCCCGTAACTTAGCACATCGGCAACAGGCGGCCGATAGCATAAGTACGAACCTTCACAAAAACAAAAGTGCCGGTGTCGATTTATTCTGCTAAACGTTGTTCGAGGTAGTGCCACAGCATGAGTGCAGTCAGATGACGGGAACAAGTAAAAGAAAAATTAACACAGACATACGTATATAATATAGTGCTAGGTGCGGTTTCCCGAAAGTTCCATGGTGTAGTCATGGATAGAAGGCATTTTATTATTGTACTATTCATGAAGGACTAATCTACACCTAACGAACAACAACAATGAAAAGCGCGAAGGCGAATTTAGTTGATAAGCTAGCAGGTGTAAATTTCTCCGACTTGCTTAGTTTAGCTTAGAGCTATCTTTATGCCTAGGGCATAAGACGAGCACTTAATCCACTTTCTTTAGCGTATATATGAAAGGACGACGGTCAATTGTAATTAAATCCCCACGAATACCCCTAACCTCCTAGGGCTTAACTATTCACACTATGCCACACCGCAGGTACTGTAGGTTAAATCCCAGGCACATTAAGCCACACCTCAGACACACTACACCACACCCTACGGACACTACGCACACCCCAAGCACACTACGCCACACCCCATCTAGAAAAGCGCAGCGAAGTCTTTCTGAAATCACACAATAATTCTCATCCGCTTCTGAATAAAGGATATCGGTGATAATACACGAAAATGCAGAATATTCATATTTGCTAAAGTTTATAAACAATAAAAATAACTGTTTCGAATTCTAATATAGATCCAAGACGCCATTTTGACGGAGGTGAGCAATTCGTCCACATCGAATTCAGTTCCTACTTTATTTTGTCGGCCTCGAAAGGAGAAATGGCAAAGCAAACCTTGCTAGAATTTAAGAGTCAAAAACTGAATGACGTATCACTTAGAATTTTGGCCAATGTGTTTCCATTTCTGCCAGTTTATTGCTTTTGGTTTCAAATTTCAGCGCAATACCAAGTGAGTACTAGGGTTAATGTTATCGACTTATCGCTCCACCAAAATTGCTGGACTCGTGCCAAAATTTGAAACCGAAAATTGAAATCTTCCTGTTAACCATATTGATTCCATTGACTCCACTATTTGGCTGGTACATTATTTTTTTTTGAATTCGAAAAGATAAACCAAAAAGTTGACTTCAGCGTGATTTGAAATCAGAAGGTAGAATGGCAAAGAATGCGGCTCAGCATATTATCCAGCGAGGTAACGATTCTGCAAGCTCACCCACTTAACAGCAAAATGAAACGAAATCCACACAGACAGACATTTCAAAGCCATGTCTTAATATCGATACGTATAACAAATTTGTTAGTTGGTTAAATGTATTCGAAAACTGGGTATAGATGACCTCATGGCGATGCCAGGTCAGGTCAGGTCAGATCGACATTGGAATTTTGGAATGAAATATATTACAGAAATCGAAAACTGATTTCCATAATTGGTTTAATTATTCATTTGAAAAATAAATATGAAATTATTAAAAGCCAAGAAAAAAACAATAACAAATTGATATTAATAATAATAATAATAATAATATAATAATAATAATAATAATAATAATAATAATAATAATAATAATAATAATAATAATGATAATAAATGATAAGCAAGGAAAAATAACAATGTCGATAGCGATGATAATTATCGAGGACATTGAGAATAATGACGCTGGTGATGATGATGATGATGATGAAGATGATGATGATGATGGTGGTGGTGGTGGTTGTGGTGGTGGTGGTGGTGGTGATGATTATCATAATTCTGATCATGATTATCAAAATGTGCACAAGTGGGAGACACAGCGGGAATGGTTGTACTGGAAGCGGCAGTTGGTTGTGGTGGTTGTGGTGGCGGTGGTAGTAATGATGGTGGTATTAGTGGGGTAGAGTTGGGGGGTAGCGGGGGATGTTGTGGCAGTGCTATCATTTGTAGGTGTGGTAGTAGTAGTAGTATAGTAGTAGTAGTAGTAGTAGTTGTAGTAGTAGTAGTAGGAAGAGGAGGAGGGGGATCGGGGAGGAGTGGGGAGAAAAAGACTGGAAAGAAGAGGAGGAGGATATACAGAATAGGATGACGATGATGATATTGATGATGACAAAAATTACGATCATGAAATGAAGAGAATTAATGGCGGTGAAGTGTTCCAAGCAATATATAGTCGACGTCGATAAGAGGGATCATGAAAAAAATCATGTTAGTAGTCGTTGTGATAAAGTTCATAAGTAATGAATATATGTGTGTGTGTGGTGGGGCAAGTCAGTTCCCTGTATGGGTTTAGATAGATAGATAGATAGATAGATAGATAGATAGATAGATAGATATAGATAGATAGATAGATAGAGATAGATAGATAGATATAGATAGATAGATAGATATATAGAGAGATAGATAGATAGATAGATAGATAGATAGAGATAGATAGATTGATAGATAGATAGATAGATAGATAGATAGATAGATAGATGAATGGATCGATGGATCGATGGATAGATGGATATATAGATAGATAGGTATATAGATAGATAGATAGATAGATAGATAGATAGATAGATAGATAGATAGATAGATATAGATAGATAGATAGATAGATAGATAGATAGATAGATAGATAGATAGATATAGATAGATAGATAGATAGATAGATAGATAGAGATAGATAGATAGATAGATAGATAGATAGATAGATAGATAGATAGATAGATAGATAGATAGATAGATAGATAGATAGATAGATAGATGCATTATCACGGAAGACTTGCGTTTAAGATTCGTGTCTGTCAATTTTGTGCGAAAACTGCTTTCAGCTTAACAAAAAGATACTCGGGTTACAGTTGCACAAGATCTCCCTGATTGTGTCTAAAACGATGGAACCTTCTTGAAAACGTTGCGTAGGTCTCTGAGGAGGTATCGCCAAGATTTTTGCGAACTCAAAAACAGATTCTCTTCTCAACTTTTTCTGTCATGGTCAATGTGACGATCACACGCTACACACTTTTCTTCCAAGTACCGTTGCAAAAAATTCAAGGTCAATCTGTGGCAAGCTGCTTCTCTCTGCGTGCTATAGCTCCGTTGTTATAACAACAGCCTTGATACATACTGACCAGACCGTATACACACACACACACACACACACGTATATGTATATATAATATGCATAAATAGATATATGTGTGCATATGTGCATACACACACATTCACACACGCATACGTTATCGAGGCAATCAAAATATGCTATGAAAATTACCATTAAACAAAGGGAAATTTCTATGCAACTGACCGTTATAAAGACAAAAGAGCTATTGGAATGACCGTTAAATAAGGGAAAAAACCGAAAAGAACGAAGTAAAAAGGGACGGAGTAAAAACTGCTCATAGCAATAGCGTATGTGCGCATGTACATACATGCACATGCGCGCCCCCACACCCACGTACCTGTGCCTATATGCATATGCTCACACTTACTCGAATGAAACACACACATGCGCACTCACACACACACATACAAACACATATGTATATATATATATATAATATTAATTCGAGACAAAACCACTATTTTGCAATACAAACAAGGAAAGACTTAATCAATACATAAACTTTTTAATATAAAGAAATAATGTGGCGGTTTATTTCTTTATATTAAAATTTTTATGTATTGATTAAGTCTTTCCTTGTTTGTATTGCAAAGTAGTGGTTTTGTCTCGATTAATATTATATAATATTTTACTATAAAATTGGATTTAATCCTAAATCTGATTTTTCCTGTAAATTTGGATTTATTCCCTAATATTTATTATTTATATATATATATATATATATATATATATATATATATATATATAATAAGTCGCTTATACTTTGTGAACTAATGAGCTGGTTTTTGACTCAGTATACATGTGCTTCAGAACAATGTGTTAGATGAGTATAGAGCGGTAATAATACAGGTGGGCTGGCACAGGACATAGGACGATTATTTTATGAGCTACATTAGCTTACATATGTTTCTGCCATTGAATATTTTCTACTAGTAAATCTAATTACCTTTTTGGGACATATGCTTTTTTACAGACATCAATTAATTTCTCAGTGTTAATGCCTTTCCTGTATATTACACAAATATTATTGTTTTTTTTTTTTCATATAAATTGCACCTCATTTTCGAGACACCCGCTGAAAGAAGATGATATTCAGGCACTCTTCTTAGAGACCAGTGCACCTTATAGCAGAAACAACTTCATGATATAACCATAGTTTTCCTGTCTTGCTTCTTTTTCTTATATGTATGTGTGTATGTTTGTGTATGTGTGTGTATGTGTGTGCGTGTATGTAGATGTATCTCTGTATGCCTGAACACACATGTATATAAATACTATCATACACACACGTAGATATACTTTGATATACGCTTGCCTTACTGACACAAAACAGTCTTTATTCGCACCAGACATCGTTATCAAATTCATATGCACGTACCTGTCGAATTCAGCGAATAATTCGATGATGAAATTGCTTATTTTTCTGATGCTCAGAAATAACATTGTATCTCGTTGTCAGTCTTCTCTGTCCCTGTACATGTTACGAGACGGAGAAGAGAAAATAAAACACAACACACCAGACGTGTTACATGCTATGTCTATCTTAGCACACATATGTTCTTCAGAATGTGATTTCTTAGAATTTTTTTTCGTATACCATGAACTTAGTATATACACACGCGCACCATATGCATGCATGTATATATATATATATATATATATATATATATATATATATATATATATATATACTAAAAATAAGGGTGACAGAGAGACACCACTATGCCGAAATACCAGTCAAATCCCTGACTCTAAAAACCAGTTCAAATGTTCATATCGCACCATGAGATAATACAGAGGGACAAAATAGACTAGCAAAAAGATATTACTGAATAATTCAAAATCCTTGTCCATATCGTGCTTATGAGGTGTTTGGCGGGCAAATTAACTGGCCTTGTACATACGTGCATATGTGTGTATGTATGGACGTTCGTATATATAAGTATAACGTTTGTTCTGCATATATGTATTTGTATTTATGTGCTCTGAGATATTCAGCTGATGACGGCAAATCTTATTTAAAGCAAAGCTAGAAATCAAGGATCTTGAATTATTCAGTAATATCTTTTTGCTAGTCTCTTTTGTCCCTCTGTCTTATTTCATGGTGCGATATGAACATTTAAGGTGTTTTTTAGAGTCAGGGATTTGACTGCTATTTTGGCATGGTGGTGTCTCTCAGTCACCCTTATTTTTAGTTGTAAAAAATGATTACCTTTGTATGGTATTTTTCCCATGCTGGCCACTTGATAATATCGATATTACTCTTATTTATAAATTTATATATAATATATATATATATTATATATATATATATATAATTATATCTATATATATATATATAGAATATAGATAGAGAGAGAGAGAGAGAGAGAAGAGAGAGAGATAGACTACATTATATTATATTACATATCTATCTTTCTTTTATCATACTTTTGGTTGTTTCAGTCATTAGGCTGTGCCATGCTGGGGCACTTATTGGTGTCTTTTGCCAAAGCTTTCATTTTAATAATATTAATATATTTTAATAAATAAATAAATAAATATATATATATATAAATATATATATATATATATATATATATATATATATATATAATTGAAGTGCAAAAGTCTCGTAAACTGTATTGATATCCAACCGGTTCTCGCTATTTAAATTAACCTTTCAAGGGATATTGTGAAATGATATTTCCGGCTTATTTAATTTACATTGCATTCTACTTACCAAGGATTTTCCTTTGTCTATAATAATTCAATATTGACAAAATGAGAAATTAGCATTTTAAATTACATACAAATGTACAGAGAAACATACCTCTAGTATATATTATGAAGTTCAAGAGACATTTTGTACATTTCAATTTCAAATTCAATTTCGTTTTTTTCCAATTTTTCAAAACTGCAATTATTTTAATTTTTTCACATTTCCTGTAGAATTTACCTCTCATACCATATTCAATAATGCTGAGGTACTTGTCCCCTTGCCACCTGTTGCCTCCCTTTATCCACTCTCTGCACTTATTTTTACTTCTCTAGAAATCCAAATTATGGTGATCCCTGGTCTCAAGAAATTATCACTTCACAATGTCCCTTCAAAATCTAATTTAAATAGCCGAAACCGGTTGGGTATCATTGCATTTTATGAGACTTTTGCCACCCATGAAATACGTACGGATATTTTTTTTATAAAAAGATATTAAAACTATGTGAAATGAAGACATTACTCTTCCTCTCTTTTTATGTTTTTCACATATTTTCACTATATGTATATATATATATATATATGTGTGTGTGTGTGTGTGTATGTGTGTGTATGTCAGTGTGTTGTGTGTATGTATGTATGTATGTATGTATGTATGTATGTATGTATGTATTATGTATGTCTGTATATTAGGTTGTCAAGAAAGTCCGTACAGAATTTTAAATTTTGGTTTTAAATTATGTATTTTCAAATTAATTTTCATATAATTACTTCGACTTTATATTTTATTTTAAAGCCTGTTTTCGGTCTCTCTAATCGTGTAACTTTTTTCTTTTTGAAAAAATTAGGCCATTTTTTCTGGAACGTTGAATACAGCATGGACAAAAAGAAAATTCGTACGATTTTCTTATTCCATTTCAATCTAGGCCGAAAAGCTGCTGAAACAGCTCGCGATATCACTGATGCGTTTGACCCAGGAACCACTAATGAACGTACAGCACAATGGCGGTTCAAGAAACTTTGTAGCGGTGACGAGAGTCTTGAAGATGATAAGCGTAGTGGTCGGCCAATTCCCGCACAAGTGTTCGAGAGCTTGATTCTGAATTAGACGTAACGTTTACGACAATTTCTAACAACTTGAAAGAAATTAGAAAAACAAAAATGCTTCAGTAATAGGTGTCGCACGAATTGAACGACAGCCAAAAAAAAAAACCCCCGCTCAATGGCTGGACGCCGACGAAAAAATTACTGGGACCGATTGTTCGACTAAAATCTTCAAGGCCCTGCCCTACGATGACTAATTTAAAAGATACAAGTTGAAAGATGATGCACAAAAAATGCA